>NC_060176.1:6219206-6381706 GCF_021184085.1 Oncorhynchus gorbuscha
TGTCTAATTTAGCAGGGCCTGGTCCCCGGTCTGGTCTTGGCAACGGTGCGGTGTGAAATGCGGTGTGAGAGAGGTTGTGTGTGAGGCAGATAATGGTCCTTTGTCCACGCCACTCAGCACTCCACTGGCATACAGCTGATCATCCCTTACCCAACCCCCCCAACCCCCCCAGTCCCGGCCCGTTACAGAATGCCAGACATACAGTGGAAAGGAATAGGGGTAGAGTGGATTAAGAGAGAAAAACATTAGTGTTAATGTGGAAGAGGAGATGTGAGGAGGTGAAAGGAAGAAGTCACATAGCACAGGGGCCTCCTGCCCCCAGGATCCATCTGCAGCTCTGCAGGACTCGGCAGGAGGAGATCCGTTAGTGATGGACAGATGTTCCTCAGCAGCTAGCCAATGACGTTGATTAAGGCAGCCCACCGCAACTCTGGCACCAACCCTACCCTAACTCTAGCTCCAACCCTAACCTAACTCAAGCTCCAATCCTAACCTAACTCTGGCTCCAACCCTACCCTAATTCTAGCTCCAACCCTACCCTAACTCTGGCTGCAATCCTACCCTTAACTCTGGCTCCAACCCTACCCTAACTCTGGCTCCAACCCTAACCCTAACTCTGGCTCAAACCCTACCCTAACTCTAGCTCCAACCCTAACCTAACTCTGGCTCCAACCCTAACCTAACTCTAGCTCCAACCCTAACCTAACTCTGGCTCCAACCCTAACCTAACTCTAGCTCCAACCCTAACCTAACTCTGGCTCCAACCCTACCCTAAATCTAGCTCCAACCCTAACCATAACTCTAGCTCCAACCCTAACTCTAGCTCCAACCCTACCATAACTCTAGCTCCAACCCTAACCCTAAATCTGTCTCCAACCCTAACTCTAACTCTAGCTCCAACCCTAACCCTAACTCTAGCTCCAACCCTACCATAACACTAGCTCCAACCCTAACCCTAACTCTGGCTCCAACCCTAACTCTAACTCTAGCACCAACCCTAACTCTAACTCTAGCTCCAACCCTACCCGTAAATCTGGCTCCAACCCTAACTCTAACTGTAGCTCCAACCCTACCCGTAACTCTGGCTCCAACCCTAACTCTAACTCTAGCTCCAACCCTAACCCTAACTCCAGCTCCAACCCTACCATAACACTAGCTCCAACCCTAACCCTAACTCTGGCTCCAACCCTAACTCCAACTCTAGCTCCAACCCTAACCCTAACTCTAGCTCCAACCCTACCATAACACTAGCTCCAACCCTAACCCTAACTCTGGCTCCAACCCTAACTCTAACTCTAGCTCCAATCCTAACCCTAACTCTGGCTCCAACCCTAACTCTAACTCTGGCTCCAACCCTACCCGTAACTCTGGCTCCAATCCTACCCCTAACAATGGCTCCAACCCTACCCTTAACTCTGGCTATAACCCTACCCTTAACTCTGGCTATAACCCTAACCTAACTCTAGCTCCAACCCTACCATAACTCTAGCTCCAACCCTAACCCTAAATCTGTCTCCAACCCTAACCCTAACTCTAGCTCCAACCCTACCCGAATCTCTAGCTCCAACCCTAACCCTAAATCTGTCTCCAATCCGAACCCTAACTCTGGCTCCAACCCTACCCTAACTCTAGCTCCAACCCTAACCTAACTCAAGCTCCAACCCTAACCTAACTCTGGCTCCAACCGTACCCTAATTCTAGCTCCAACCCTACCCTAACTCTGGCTGCAATCCTAACCTAACTCTAGCTCCAACCCTAAACTAACTCTGGCTCCAACCCTAACCTAACTCTAGCTCCAACCCTAACCTAACTCTGGCTCCAACCCTACCCTAAATCTAGCTCCAACCCTAACCCTAACTCTAGCTCCAACCCTAACTCTAGCTCCAACCCTAACCCTAACTCTAGCTCCAACCCTAACCCTAACTCTAGCTCCAACCCTACCATAACACTAGCTCCAACCCTAACCTAACTCTGGCTCCAACCCTAACTAGCTCCAACCCTACCCGTAACTCTGGCTCCAACCCTAACTCTAACTCTAGCTCCAACCCTAACCCTAACTCCAGCTCCAACCCTACCATAACACTAGCTCCAACCCTAATCCTAACTCTGGCTCCAACACTAACTCCAACTCTAGCTCCAACCCTAACCCTAACTCTAGCTCCAACCCTACCATAACACTAGCTCCAACCCTAACCCTAACTCTGGCTCCAACCCTAACTCTAACTCTAGCTCCAATCCTAAGTCTAACTCTAGCTCCAACCCTACCATAACACTAGCTCCAACCCTAACCTTAACTCTGGCTCCAACCCTAACTCAAACACTAGCTCCAACCCTAACCCTAACTCTGGCTCCAACCCTAACTCTAACTCCAATCCTAACCCTACCCGTAACTCTGGCTCCAATCCTACCCCTAACAATGGCTCCAACCCTACCCTTAACTCTGGCTATAACCCTACCCTAACTCTGGCTCCAACCCTAACCCTAAATCTGTCTCCAATCCTAATCCTAACTCTGTCTCCAACACTAACCCTAACTCTAGCTCCAACCCTACCCGTAACTCTAGCTCCAACCCTAACCCTAAATCTGTCTCCAACCCTAACCCTAAATCTGTCTCCAACCCTAACCCTAACTCTAGCTCCAACCCTAACCCTAAATCTGTCTCCAATCCTAACCCTAACTCTGGCTCCAACCCTAACCCTAACTCTGGCTCCAACCCTACCCGTAACTCTGGCTCCAATCCTACCCCTAACAATGGCTCCAACCCTACCCTTAACTCTGGATATAACCCTACCCTTAACTCTGGCTATAACCCTAACCTAACTCTAGCTCCAACCCTACCATAACTCTAGCTCCAACCCTAACCCTAAATCTGTCTCCAACCCTAACCCTAACTCTAGCTCCAACTACCCGTAACTCTAGCTCCAACCCTAACCCTAAATCTGTCTCCAATCCTAACCCTAACTCTGTCTCCAACCCTAACCCTAACTCTAGCTCCAACTCTACCCGTAACTCTAGCTCCAACCCTAACCCTAAATCTGTCTCCAATCCTAACCCGAACTCTGGCTCCAACCCTAACCCTAAATCTGTCTCCAATCCTAACCCTAACTCTGGCTCCAACCCTAACCCTAAATCTGTCTCCAATCCTAACCCTAACTCTGGCTCCAACCCTAACCCTAACTCTGGCTCCAACCCTAACCCTAACTCTGGCTCCAACCCTAACCCTAAATCTGTCTCCAATCCTAACCCTAACTCTGGCTCCAACCCTAACCCTAACTCTGGCTCCAACCCTAACCCTAACTCTGGCTCCAACTGTACCCGTAACTCTAGCTCCAACCCTAACCCTAAATCTGTCTCCAACCCTAACCCTAACTCTAGCTCCAACCCTAACCCTAAATCTGTCTCCAATCCTAACCCTAACTCTGGCTCCAACCCTAACCCTAACTCTGGCTCCAACCCTACCCTTAACTCTGGCTCCAATCCTACCCCTAACAATGGCTCCAACCCTACCCTTAACTCTGGCTATAACCCTACCCTTAACTTCGGCTCCAACCCTACTGTAACTCTGGTCCAATAGGGAGTGTGAAATAAAGTGTGGAAATACATTAGGGTATGTGAAATAAAGTGTGGATAGACATAAGGGAGTGTGAAATAAAGTGTGGATAGACATAAGGGAGTGTGACATACATTGTGGATAGACATAAGGGAGTGTGACATACATTGTGGATAGACATAAGGGAGTGTGACATACATTGTGGATAGACATTAGGGAGTGTGACATACATTGTGGATAGACATAAGGGAGTGTGACATACATTGTGGATAGACATAAGGGAGTGTGACATACATTGTGGATAGACATAAGGGAGTGTGACATACATTGTGGATAGACATAAGGGAGTGTGACATACATTGTGGATAGACATAAGGGAGTGTGACATACATTGTGGATAGACATAGGGAGTGTGGGAGTGTGACATACATTGTGGATAGAAATTAGGGAGTGTGACATACATTGTAGATAGACATAAGGGAGTGTGACATACATTGTGGATAGACATAAGGGAGTGTGACATACATTGTGGATAGACATTAGGGAGTGTGAAATAAAGTGTGGATAGACATAAGGGAGTGTGACATACATTGTGGATAGACATTAGGGAGTGTGACATACATTGTGGATAGACATTAGGGAGTGTGACATACATTGTGGATAGACATAAGGGAGTGTGACATACATTGTGGATAGACATTAGGGAGTGTGACATACATTGTGGATAGACATACGGGAGTGTGACATACATTGTGGATAGACATAAGGGAGTGTGACATACATTGTGGATAGACATAAGGGAGTGTGACATACATTGTGGATAGACATAAGGGAGTGTGACATACATTGTGGATAGACATTAGGGAGTGTGAAATAAAGTGTGGATAGACATAAGGGAGTGTGACATACATTGTGGATAGACATAAGGGAGTGTGACATACATTGTGGATAGACATTAGGGAGTGTGAAATAAAGTGTGGATAGACATAAGGGAGTGTGACATACATTGTGGATAGACATTAGGGAGTGTGACATACATTGTGGATAGACATTAGGGAGTGTGACATACATTGTGGATAGACATAAGGGAGTGTGACATACATTGTGGATAGACATTAGGGAGTGTGACATACATTGTGGATAGACATAAGGGAGTGTGACATACATTGTGGATAGACATAAGGGAGTGTGACATACATTGTGGATAGACATAAGGGAGTGTGACATACATTGTGGATAGACATAAGGGAGTGTGACATACATTGTGGATAGACATAAGGGAGTGTGACATACATTGTGGATAGACATAAGGGAGTGTGACATACATTGTGGATAGACATTAGGGAGTGCGAAATAAAGTGTGGATAGACATAAGGGAGTGTGAAATAAAGTGTGGATAGACATAAGGGAGTGTGACATACATTGTGGATAGACATAAGGGAGTGTGACATACATTGTGGATAGACATTAGGGAGTGTGACATACATTGTGGATAGACATAAGGGAGTGTGACATACATTGTGGATAGACATTAGGGAGTGTGACATACATTGTGGATAGACATAAGGGAGTGTGACATACATTGTGGATAGACATAAGGGAGTGTGACATACATTGTGGATAGACATTAGGGAGTGTGACATACATTGTGGATAGACATAAGGGAGTGTGACATACATTGTGGATAGACATAAGGGAGTGTGACATACATTGTGGATAGACATAAGGGAGTGTGACATACATTGTGGATAGACATTAGGGAGTGTGACATACATTGTGGATAGACATAAGGGAGTGTGACATACATTGTGGATAGACATAAGGGAGTGTGACATACATTGTGGATAGACATTAGGGAGTGTGACATACATTGTGGATAGACATAAGGGAGTGTGACATACATTGTGGATAGACATTAGGGAGTGTGACATACATTGTGGATAGACATAAGGGAGTGTGACATACATTGTGGATAGACATAAGGGAGTGTGACATACATTGTGGATAGACATTAGGGAGTGTGAAATAAAGTGTGGATAGACATAAGGGAGTGTGACATACATTGTGGATAGACATAAGGGAGTGTGACATACATTGTGGATAGACATAAGGGAGTGTGACATACATTGTGGATAGACATTAGGGAGTGTGACATACATTGTGGATAGACATAAGGGAGTGTGACATACATTGTGGATAGACATTAGGGAGTGTGACATACATTGTGGATAGACATAAGGGAGTGTGACATACATTGTGGATAGACATAAGGGAGTGTGACATACATTGTGGATAGACATAAGGGAGTGTGACATACATTGTGGATAGACATAAGGGAGTGTGACATACATTGTGGATAGACATAAGGGAGTGTGACATACATTGTGGATAGACATAAGGGAGTGTGACATACATTGTGGATAGACATAAGGGAGTGTGACATACATTGTGGATAGACATAAGGGAGTGTGACATACATTGTGGATAGACATTAGGGAGTGCGAAATAAAGTGTGGATAGACATTAGGGAGTGTGAAATAAAGTGTGGAGATACATTAGGGAGTATGAAATAAAGGGTGGATAGACATTGGGGAGTGTGAAATAAAGTGTGGAGATACATTAGGGAGTATGAAATAAAGGGTGGATAGACATTAGGGAGTGTGAAATAAAATGTGGATAGACATTAGGAAGTGTGAAATAAAGCGTGGATAGACATTATGAAGTGTGAAATAAAGCGTGGATAGACATGAGGGAATGTCAAATAAAGTGTGGACAGACATTAGGGCGTGTGAAATAAAGTGTGGATAGACATTAGGGCATGTGACAAAGTTTGGATAGACATTAGGGCATGTGAAATAAAATGTGGATAGACATTAGGACATGTGACATAAAGTGTGGACAAACATTAGGTTATGTAAAAATAAAGTGTGGATAGACATTAGGGCATGTAAAAATAAAGTGTGGACAGACAGGGCATGTAAAATAAAGTGTGGACAGACATTAGGTTATGTATAAATAAAGTGTGGACAGACAGGGCATGTAAAATAAAGTGTGGACAGACATTAGGTTATGTAAATATAAAGTGTGGACAGACAGGGCATGTAAAATAAAGTGTGGACAGACAGGGCATGTAAAATAAAGTGTGGACAGACATTAGGGCATGTAAAATAAAGTGTGAACAAACATTAGGTTATGTAAAATAAAGTGTGGACAGACAGGGCATGTAAAATAAAGTGTGGACAGACATTAGGGAATGTAAAATAAAGTGTGAACAAACATTAGGTTATGTAAAATAAAGTGTGGACAGACAGGGCATGTAAAATAAAGTGTGGACAGACATTAGGGCATGTAAAATAAAGTGTGGACAGACAGGGCATGTAAAATAAAGTGTGGACAGACATTAGGGCATGTAAAATAAAGTGTGAACAAACATTAGGTTATGTAAAATAAAGTGTGGACAAACATTAGGTTATGTAAAAATAAAGTGTGGATAGACATTAGGGCATGTAAAAATAAAGTGTGGATAGACATTAGGGCATGTAAAAATAAAGTGTGGATAGACATTAGGGCATGTAAAAATAAAGTGTGGATAGACATTAGGGCATGTAAAAATAAAGTGTGGACAGACAGGGCATGTAAAATAAAGTGTGGACAGACATTAGGTTATGTAAAAATAAAGTGTGGACAGACAGGGCATGTAAAATAAAGTGTGGACAGACATTAGGTTATGTAAATATAAAGTGTGGACAGACAGGGCATGTAAAATAAAGTGTGGACAGACATTAGGGCATGTAAAAATAAAGTGTGGATAGACATTAGGGCATGTAAAAATAAAGTGTGGATAGACATTAGGGCATGTAAAAATAAAGTGTGGATAGACATTAGGGCATGTAAAAATAAAGTGTGGATAGACATTAGGGCATGTAAAAATAAAGTGTGGATAGACATTAGGGCATGTAAAAATAAAGTGTGGATAGACATTAGGGCATGTAAAAATAAAGTGTGGACAGACAGGGCATGTAAAATAAAGTGTGGACAGACATTAGGTTATGTAAAAATAAAGTGTGGACAGACAGGGCATGTAAAATAAAGTGTGGACAGACATTAGGTTATGTAAATATAAAGTGTGGACAGACAGGGCATGTAAAATAAAGTGTGGACAGACATTAGGGCATGTAAAATAAAGTGTGGACAGACAGGGCATGTAAAATAAAGTGTGGACAGACATTAGGGCATGTAAAATAAAGTGTGGACAGACAGGGCATGTAAAATAAAGTGTGAACAAACATTAGGTTATGTGAAATAAAGTGTGGACAGACATTAGGTTATGTAAAATAAAGTGTGGACATACATTAGGGCATGTGAAATAAAGTGTGGATAGACATTAGGGCATGTGAAATAAAGTGTGGACAAACATTAGGTTATGTAAAAGAAAGTGTGGACAGACATTAGGTTATGTAAAATAAAGTGTGGACATACATTAGGTTATGTAAAATAAAGTGTGGACATACATTAGGGCATGTGAAATAAAGTGTGGATAGACATTAGGGCATGTGAAATAAAGTGTGGACAAACATTAGGTTATGTAAAATAAAGTGTGGACAGACATTAGGTTATGTAAAATAAAGTGTGGACATACATTAGGGCATGTGAAATAAAGTGTGGATAGACATTAGGGCATGTGAAATAAAGTGTGGACAAACATTAGGTTATGTAAAATAAAGTGTGGACAGACATTAGGTTATGTAAAATAAAGTGTGGACATACATTAGGGCATGTGAAATAAAGTGTGGATAGACATTAGGGCATGTGAAATAAAGTGTGGACAAACATTAGGTTATGTAAAATAAAGTGTGGACAGACATTAGGTTATGTAAAATAAAGTGTGGACATACATTAGGGCATGTGAAATAAAGTGTGGATAGACATTAGGGCATGTGAAATAAAGTGTGGACAGACATTAGGTTATGTAAAATAAAGTGTGGACAGACATTAGGTTATGTGAAATAAAGTGTGGACAGACATTAGGTTATGTAAAATAAAGTGTGGACAGACATTAGGTTATGTAAAATAAAGTGTGGACAGACATTAGGTTATGTAAAATAAAGTGTGGACATACATTAGGTTATGTAAAATAAAGTGTGGACATACATTAGGGCATGTGAAATAAAGTGTGGATAGACATTAGGGCATGTGAAATAAAGTGTGGACAAACATTAGGTTATGTAAAATAAAGTGTGGACATACATTAGGGCATGTGAAATAAAGTGTGGATAGACATTAGGGCATGTAAAATAAAGTGTGGACAGACATTAGGTTATGTAAAATAAAGTGTGGACAGACATTAGGTTATGTGAAATAAAGTATGGACAGACATTAGGTTATGGAAAATAAAGTGTCGATAGACATGAGGGAACGTGCAATAAAGTGTGGATTGATGTTAGGGAGTGTGAAATAAAGTGTGGATAGACATTAGGGAGTGTGAAATAAAGTGTGGATAGACATTAGGTTTTGTGAAATAAAGTGTGGATTGACGTTAGGGAGTGTGAAATAAAGTGTGGATAGACATTAGGTTTTGTGAAATAAAGTGTGGATTGACGTTAGGGAGTGTGAAATAAAGTGTGGATAGACATTAGGTTTTGTGAAATAAAGTGTGGATTGACGTTAGGGAGTGTGAAATAAAGTGTGGATAGACATTAGGTTTTGTGAAATAAAGTGTGGATTGACGTTAGGGAGTGTGAAATAAAGTGTGGATAGACATTAGGGCATGTGAAATAAAGTGTGGACAAACATTAGGTTATGTAAAATAAAGTGTGGACAGACATTAGGTTATGTGAAATAAAGTGTGGATAGACATTAGGTTATGTGAAATAAAGTATGGACAGACATTAGGTTATGGAAAATAAAGTGTCGATAGACATGAGGGAACGTGCAATAAAGTGTGGATTGATGTTAGGGAGTGTGAAATAAAGTGTGGATAGACATTAGGAAGTGTGAAATAAAGTGTGGATAGACATTAGGTTTTGTGAAATAAAGTGTGGATTGACGTTAGGGAGTGTGAAATAAAGTGTGGATAGACATTAGGGAGTGTGAAATAAGGTGTGGATAGACGTTAGGGAGTGTGAATAAAGTGTGGATAGACATTAGGTTATGTGAAATAAAGTGTGGATAGACATTAGGGAGTGTGAAATAAAGTGTGGATAGACATTAGGGAGTGTAAAATAAAGTGTGGATAGACATTAGGGAGTGTGAAATAAAGTGTGGACAGACATTAGGGATTGTGAATAAAGTGTGGATAGACATTAGGTTATGTGAAATAAAGTGTGGATAGACATTAGGGAATGTGAAATAAAGTGTGGATAGACATTAGGGCATGTGAAATAAAGTGTGGATAGACATTAGGGCATGTGAAATAAAGTGTGGATTGAAGTTAGGGAGTGTGAAATAAAGTGTGGATAGACATTAGGGAGTGTAAAATAAAGTGTGGATAGACATTAGGGAGTGTGAAATAAAGTGTGGACAGACATTAGGGATTGTGAATAAAGTGTGGATAGACATTAGGTTATGTGAAATAAAGTGTGGATAGACATTAGGGAATGTGAAATAAAGTGTGGATAGACATTAGGGCATGTGAAATAAAGTGTGGATAGACATTAGGGCATGTGAAATAAAGTGTGGATTGAAGTTAGGGAGTGTGAAATAAAGTGTGGATAGACATTAGGTTATGTGAAATAAAGTGTGGATTGACATTAGGGAGTGTGAAATAAAGTGTGGATAGACATTAGGGCATGTGAAATAAAGTGTGGACAGACATTAGGTTATGTAAAATAAAGTGTGGACAGACATTAGGTTATGTGAAATAAAGTGTGGATAGACATTAGGTTATGTGAAATAAAGTATGGACAGACATTAGGTTATGGAAAATAAAGTGTCGATAGACATGAGGGAACGTGCAATAAAGTGTGGATTGATGTTAGGGAGTGTGAAATAAAGTGTGGATAGACATTAGGAAGTGTGAAATAAAGTGTGGATAGACATTAGGTTTTGTGAAATAAAGTGTGGATTGACGTTAGGGAGTGTGAAATAAAGTGTGGATAGACATTAGGGAGTGTGAAATAAGGTGTGGATAGACGTTAGGGAGTGTGAATAAAGTGTGGATAGACATTAGGTTATGTGAAATAAAGTGTGGATAGACATTAGGGAGTGTGAAATAAAGTGTGGATAGACATTAGGGAGTGTAAAATAAAGTGTGGATAGACATTAGGGAGTGTGAAATAAAGTGTGGATAGACATTAGGGAGTGTGAAATAAAGTGTGGATAGACATTAGGGATTTGAATAAAGTGTGATAGACAAATGTGAAAAAGTGTGGATAGACATTAGGGAATGTGAAATAAAGTGTGGATAGACATTAGGTTATGTAAAATAAAGTGTGGACAAACATTAGGTTATGTAAAAATAAAGTGTGGATAGACATTAGGGCATGTAAAAATAAAGTGTGGATAGACATTAGGGCATGTAAAAATAAAGTGTGGATAGACATTAGGGCATGTAAAAATAAAGTGTGGATAGACATTAGGCATGTAAAAATAAAGTGTGGACAGACAGGGCATGTAAAATAAAGTGTGGACAGACATTAGGTTATGTAAAAATAAAGTGTGGACAGACAGGGCATGTAAAATAAAGTGTGGACAGACATTAGGGTAAATATAAAGTGTGGACAGACAGGGCATGTAAAATAAAGTGTGGACAGACATTAGGGCATGTAAAAATAAAGTGTGGATAGACATTAGGGCATGTAAAAATAAAGTGTGGATAGACATTAGGGCATGTAAAAATAAAGTGTGGATAGACATTAGGGCATGTAAAAATAAAGTGTGGATAGACATTAGGGCATGTAAAAATAAAGTGTGGATAGACATTAGGGCATGTAAAAATAAAGTGTGGATAGACATTAGGGCATGTAAAAATAAAGTGTGGACAGACAGGGCATGTAAAATAAAGTGTGGACAGACATTAGGTTATGTAAAAATAAAGTGTGGACAGACAGGGCATGTAAAATAAAGTGTGGACAGACATTAGGTTATGTAAATATAAAGTGTGGACAGACAGGGCATGTAAAATAAAGTGTGGACAGACATTAGGGCATGTAAAATAAAGTGTGGACAGACAGGGCATGTAAAATAAAGTGTGGACAGACATTAGGGCATGTAAAATAAAGTGTGTGGACAGACAGGGCATGTAAAATAAAGTGTGAACAAACATTAGGTTATGTGAAATAAAGTGTGGACAGACATTAGGTTATGTAAAATAAAGTGTGGACATACATTAGGGCATGTGAAATAAAGTGTGGATAGACATTAGGGCATGTGAAATAAAGTGTGGACAAACATTAGGTTATGTAAAAGAAAGTGTGGACAGACATTAGGTTATGTAAAATAAAGTGTGGACATACATTAGGTTATGTAAAATAAAGTGTGGACATACATTAGGGCATGTGAAATAAAGTGTGGATAGACATTAGGGCATGTGAAATAAAGTGTGGACAAACATTAGGTTATGTAAAATAAAGTGTGGACAGACATTAGGTTATGTAAAATAAAGTGTGGACATACATTAGGGCATGTGAAATAAAGTGTGGATAGACATTAGGGCATGTGAAATAAAGTGTGGACAAACATTAGGTTATGTAAAATAAAGTGTGTAAAATAAAGTGTGTGACAGACATTAGGTTATGTAAAATAAAGTGTGGACATACATTAGGGCATGTGAAATAAAGTGTGGATAGACATTAGGGCATGTGAAATAAAGTGTGGACAAACATTAGGTTATGTAAAATAAAGTGTGGACAGACATTAGGTTATGTAAAATAAAGTGTGGACATACATTAGGGCATGTGAAATAAAGTGTGGATAGACATTAGGGCATGTGAAATAAAGTGTGGACAGACATTAGGTTATGTAAAATAAAGTGTGGACAGACATTAGGTTATGTGAAATAAAGTGTGGACAGACATTAGGTTATGTAAAATAAAGTGTGGACAGACATTAGGTTATGTAAAATAAAGTGTGGACAGACATTAGGTTATGTAAAATAAAGTGTGGACATACATTAGGTTATGTAAAATAAAGTGTGGACATACATTAGGGCATGTGAAATAAAGTGTGGATAGACATTAGGGCATGTGAAATAAAGTGTGGACAAACATTAGGTTATGTAAAATAAAGTGTGGACATACATTAGGGCATGTGAAATAAAGTGTGGATAGACATTAGGGCATGTAAAATAAAGTGTGGACAGACATTAGGTTATGTAAAATAAAGTGTGGACAGACATTAGGTTATGTGAAATAAAGTATGGACAGACATTAGGTTATGGAAAATAAAGTGTCGATAGACATGAGGGAACGTGAAATAAAGTGTGGATTGATGTTAGGGAGTGTGAAATAAAGTGTGGATAGACATTAGGGAGTGTGAAATAAAGTGTGGATAGACATTAGGTTTTGTGAAATAAAGTGTGGATTGACGTTAGGGAGTGTGAAATAAAGTGTGGATAGACATTAGGTTTTGTGAAATAAAGTGTGGATTGACGTTAGGGAGTGTGAAATAAAGTGTGGATAGACATTAGGTTTTGTGAAATAAAGTGTGGATTGACGTTAGGGAGTGTGAAATAAAGTGTGGATAGACATTAGGTTTTGTGAAATAAAGTGTGGATTGACGTTAGGGAGTGTGAAATAAAGTGTGGATAGACATTAGGGCATGTGAAATAAAGTGTGGACAAACATTAGGTTATGTAAAATAAAGTGTGGACAGACATTAGGTTATGTGAAATAAAGTGTGGATAGACATTAGGTTATGTGAAATAAAGTATGGACAGACATTAGGTTATGGAAAATAAAGTGTCGATAGACATGAGGGAACGTGCAATAAAGTGTGGATTGATGTTAGGGAGTGTGAAATAAAGTGTGGATAGACATTAGGAAGTGTGAAATAAAGTGTGGATAGACATTAGGTTTTGTGAAATAAAGTGTGGATTGACGTTAGGGAGTGTGAAATAAAGTGTGGATAGACATTAGGGAGTGTGAAATAAGGTGTGGATAGACGTTAGGGAGTGTGAATAAAGTGTGGATAGACATTAGGTTATGTGAAATAAAGTGTGGATAGACATTAGGGAGTGTGAAATAAAGTGTGGATAGACATTAGGAGTGTAAAATAAAGTGTGGATAGACATTAGGGAGTGTGAAATAAAGTGTGGACAGACATTAGGGATTGTGAATAAAGTGTGGATAGACATTAGGTTATGTGAAATAAAGTGTGGATAGACATTAGGGAATGTGAAATAAAGTGTGGATAGACATTAGGGCATGTGAAATAAAGTGTGGATAGACATTAGGGCATGTGAAATAAAGTGTGGATTGAAGTTAGGGAGTGTGAAATAAAGTGTGGATAGACATTAGGGAGTGTAAAATAAAGTGTGGATAGACATTAGGGAGTGTGAAATAAAGTGTGGACAGACATTAGGGATTGTGAATAAAGTGTGGATAGACATTAGGTTATGTGAAATAAAGTGTGGATAGACATTAGGGAATGTGAAATAAAGTGTGGATAGACATTAGGGCATGTGAAATAAAGTGTGGATAGACATTAGGGCATGTGAAATAAAGTGTGGATTGAAGTTAGGGAGTGTGAAATAAAGTGTGGATAGACATTAGGTTATGTGAAATAAAGTGTGGATTGACATTAGGGAGTGTGAAATAAAGTGTGGATAGACATTAGGGCATGTGAAATAAAGTGTGGACAAACATTAGGTTATGTAAAATAAAGTGTGGACAGACATTAGGTTATGTGAAATAAAGTGTGGATAGACATTAGGTTATGTGAAATAAAGTATGGACAGACATTAGGTTATGGAAAATAAAGTGTCGATAGACATGAGGGAACGTGCAATAAAGTGTGGATTGATGTTAGGGAGTGTGAAATAAAGTGTGGATAGACATTAGGAAGTGTGAAATAAAGTGTGGATAGACATTAGGTTTTGTGAAATAAAGTGTGGATTGACGTTAGGGAGTGTGAAATAAAGTGTGGATAGACATTAGGGAGTGTGAAATAAGGTGTGGATAGACGTTAGGGAGTGTGAATAAAGTGTGGATAGACATTAGGTTATGTGAAATAAAGTGTGGATAGACATTAGGGAGTGTGAAATAAAGTGTGGATAGACATTAGGGAGTGTAAAATAAAGTGTGGATAGACATTAGGGAGTGTGAAATAAAGTGTGGACAGACATTAGGGATTGTGAATAAAGTGTGGATAGACATTAGGTTATGTGAAATAAAGTGTGGATAGACATTAGGGAATGTGAAATAAAGTGTGGATAGACATTAGGGCATGTGAAATAAAGTGTGGATAGACATTAGGGCATGTGAAATAAAGTGTGGATTGAAGTTAGGGAGTGTGAAATAAAGTGTGGATAGACATTAGGTTATGTGAAATAAAGTGTGGATTGACATTAGGGAGTGTGAAATAAAGTGTGGATAGACATTAGGGAGTGTGAAATAAAGTGTGGACAAACATTAGGTTATGTAAAATAAAGTGTGGACAGACATTAGGTTATGTGAAATAAAGTGTGGATAGACATTAGGTTATGTGAAATAAAGTATGGACAGACATTAGGGAGTGTAAAATAAAGTGTGGATTGATGTTAGGGAGTGTGAAATAAAGTGTGGATAGACATTAGGGAGTGTGAAATAAGGTGTGGATAGACGTTAGGGAGTGTGAATAAAGTGTGGCTAGACATTAGGTTATGTGAAATAAAGTGTGGATAGACATTAGGGAGTGTGAAATAAAGTGTGGATAGACATTAGGGAGTGTAAAATAAAGTGTGGATAGACATTAGGGAGTGTGAAATAAAGTGTGGACAGAAATTAGGGATTGTGCAATAAAGTGTCTATAGACATTAGATTATGTGAAATAAAGTGTGGATTGACGTTAGGGAGTGTGAAATAAAGTGTGGATAGACATTAGGGAGTGTGAATAAAGTGTGGATAGACATTAGGTTATGTGAAATCAAGTGTGGATTGACGTTAGGGAGTGTGAAATAAAGTGTGGATAGACATTAGGGAGTGTGAATAAAGTGTGGATAGACATTAGGTTATGTGAAATAAAGTGTGTATAGACGTTAGGGAGTTTGAAATAAAGTGTGGATAGACATTAGGGAGTGTGAAATAAAGTGTGGATAGACATTAGGTTATGTGAAATAAGGTGTGGATAGACATTAGGTTATGTGAAATAAGGTGTGGATAGACGTTAGGGAGTGTGAATAAAGTGTGGATAGACATTAGGTTATGTGAAATAAAGTGTGGATAGACGTTAGGGAGTGTGAAATAAAGTGTGGATAGACATTAGGGCATGTAAAATAAAGTGTGGACAAACATTAGGTTATGTAAAAATAAAGTGTGGATAGACATTAGGGCATGTAAAAATAAAGTGTGGACAGACAGGGCATGTAAAATAAAGTGTGGACAGACATTAGGTTATGTAAAAATAAAGTGTGGACAGACATTAGGGCATGTAAAATAAAGTGTGGACAAACATTAGGTTATGTAAAAATAAAGTGTGGATAGACATTAGGGCATGTAAAAATAAAGTGTGGACAGACAGGGCATGTAAAATAAAGTGTGGACAGACATTAAGTTATGTAAAAATAAAGTGTGGACAGACAGGGCATGTAAAATAAAGTGTGGACAGACATTAGGTTATGTAAAAATAAAGTGTGGACAGACAGGGCAGGTAAAATAAAGTGTGGACAGACATTAGGGCATGTAAAATAAAGTGTGGACAGACAGGGCATGTAAAATAAAGTGTGGACAGACATTAGGGCATGTGAAAGAAAGTGTGGACAAACATTAGGTTATGTAAAATAAAGTGTGGACAGACATTAGGTTATGTAAAATAAAGTGTGGATAGACATTAGGTTATGTGAAATAAAGTATGGACAGACATTAGGTTATGGAAAATAAAGTGTCGATAGACATGAGGGAACGTGCAATAAAGTGTGGATTGATGTTAGGGAGTGTGAAATAAAGTGTGGATTGATGTTAGGGAGTGTGAAATAATGTGTGGATAGACATTAGGGAGTGTGAAATAAAGTGTGGATAGACATTAGGGAGTGTGAAATAAAGTGTGGATAGACATTAGGTTATGTGAAATAAAGTGTGGATAGACATTAGGGAGTGTGAAATAAAGTGTGGATAGACATTAGGGAGTGTGAAATAATGTGTGGATAGACATTAGGGAGTGTGAAATAATGTGTGGATAGACATTAGGGCATGTGAAATAAAGTGTCGATATACATTAGGGAGTGTGAAATAAAGTGTGGATAGACATTAGGGAGTGTGAAATAAAGTGTCGATAGACATTAGGGAGTGTGAAATAAAGTGTGGATAGACATTAGGGAGTGTGAAATAATGTGTGGATAGACATTAGGGCATGTGAAATAAAGTGTCGATAGACATTAGGGAGTGTGAAATAAAGTGTGGATAGACATTAGGGAGTGTGAAATAATGTGTGGATAGACATTAGGGCATGTGAAATGAAGTGTCGATAGACATTAGGGAGTGTGAAATAAAGTGTGGATAGACATTAGGGAGTGTGAAATAATGTGTGGATAGACATTAGGGCATGTGAAATGAAGTGTCGATAGACATTAGGGAGTGTGAAATAAAGTGTGGATAGACATTAGGTTATGTGAAATAAAGTGTGGATAGACATTAGGGAGTGTGAAATAATGTGTGGATAGACATTAGGGAGTGTGAAATAATGTGTGGATAGACATTAGGTTATGTGAAATAAAGTGTGGATAGACATTAGGTTATGTGAAATAATGTGTGGATAGACATTAGGGCATGTGAAATAAAGTGTCGATAGACATTAGGGAGTGTGAAATAAAGTGTCGATAGACATTAGGTTATGTGAAATAAAGTGTGGATAGACATTAGGTTATGTGAAATAAAGTGTGGATAGACATTAGGTTATGTGAAATAAAGTGTGGATAGACGTTAGGGAGTGTGAAATAAAGTGTGGATAGACATTAGGGAGTGTGAAATAAAGTGTGGATAGACGTTAGGGAGTGTGAAATAAAGTGTGGATAGACATTAGGGAGTGTGAAATAAAGTGTGGATAGACGTTAGGGAGTGTGAAATAAAGTGTGGATAGACATTAGGGAGTGTGAAATAAAGTGTGGATAGAGATAGGTTAGGGAGTGTGAAATAAAGTGTGGATAGACATTAGGTTTTGTGAAATAAAGTGTGGATTGACGTTAGGGAGTGTGAAATAAAGTGTGGATAGACATTAGGGAGTGTGAAATAAGGTGTGGATAGACGTTAGGGAGTGTGAATAAAGTGTGGATAGACATTAGGTTATGTGAAATAAAGTGTCGATAGACATTAGGGAGTGTGAAATAAAGTGTCGATAGACATTAGGTTATGTGAAATAAAGTGTGGATAGACATTAGGTTATGTGAAATAAAGTGTGGATAGACATTAGGGAGTGTGAAATAAAGTGTGGATAGACGTTAGGGAGTGTGAAATAAAGTGTGGATAGACATTAGGTTTTGTGAAATAAAGTGTGGATTGACGTTAGGGAGTGTGAAATAAAGTGTGGATAGACATTAGGGAGTGTGAAATAAGGTGTGGATAGACGTTAGGGAGTGTGAATAAAGTGTGGATAGACATTAGGTTATGTGAAATAAAGTGTGGATAGACATTAGGGAGTGTGAAATAAAGTGTGGATAGACATTAGGGAGTGTAAAATAAAGTGTGGATAGACATTAGGGAGTGTGAAATAAAGTGTGGACAGACATTAGGGATTGTGCAATAAAGTGTCTATAGACATTAGGTTATGTGAAATAAAGTGTGGATTGACGTTAGGGAGTGTGAAATAAAGTGTGGATAGACATTAGGGAGAGTGAATAAAGTGTGGATAGACATTAGGTTATGTGAAATAAAGTGTGTATAGACGTTAGGGAGTTTGAAATAAATTGTGGATAGACATTAGGGAGTGTGAAATAAAGTGTGGATAGACATTAGGTTATGTGAAATATGGTGTGGATAGACGTTAGGGAGTGTGAATAAAGTGTGGATAGACATTAGGTTATGTGAAATAAAGTGTGTATAGACGTTAGGGAGTGTGAAATAAAGTGTGGATAGACATTAGGGAGTGTGAATTAAAATGTGGATAGACATTAGGTTATGTGAAATAAAGTGTGGATAGATGTTAGGGAGTGTGAAATAAAGTGTGGATAGACATTAGGTTATGTGAAATAAAGTGTGGATAGACATTAGGGAGTGTGAAATAAAGTGTGGATAGACATTAGGTTATTTGAAATAAAGTGTGGATAGACGTTAGGGAGTGTGAAATAAAGTGTGGATAGACATTAGGTTATGTGAAATAAAGTGTGGATAGACATTAGGTTATGTGAAATAAAGTGTGGATAGACGTTAGGGAGTGTGAAATAAAGTATGGACAGACATTAGGTTATGTAAAATAAAGTGTGGACAAACATTATGTTATGTAAAATAAAGCGTGGACAAACATTAGGTTATGTAAAATAAAGTGTGGATAGACGTTAGGGAGTGTGAAATAAAGTGTGGATAGACATTAGGGAGTGTGAAATAAAGTGTGGATAGACATTAGGTTATGTGAAATAAAGTGTGGATAGACGTTAGGGAGTGTGAATAAAGTGTGGATAGACATTAGGGAGTGTGAAATAAAGTATGCACAGACATTAGGTTATGTAAAATAAAGTGTGGACAAACATTAGGTTATGTAAAATAAAGTGTGGACAGACATTAGGGCATGTGAGATAAGGTGTGGACAGACATTAGGTCATGGAAAATAAAGTGTGGATTGACATTAGGGCATGTGAAATAAAGTGTGGATAGACGTTAGGGAGTGTGAAATAAAGTGTGGACAGACATTAGGGCATGTGAAATAAAGTGTGGATAGACATTAGGGCATGTGAAATAAAGTGTGGATAGACATTAGGGCATGTGAAATAAAGTGTGGATAGACATTAGGGCATGTGAAATAAATTGTGGATAGACATTAGGGCATGTGAAATAAATTGTGGATAGACATTAGGGAGTGTGAAATAAAGTGTGGATAGACGTTAGGGAGTTTGAAATAAAATGTGGATAGACATTCGGTTATGTGAAATAAAGTGTGGACAGACATTAGGTTATGTAAAAATAAAGTGTGGACAGACATTAGGGCATGTAAAATAAAGTGTGGACAAACATTAGGTTATGTAAAAATAAAGTGTGGATAGACATTAGGGCATGTAAAAATAAAGTGTGGACAGACAGGGCATGTAAAATAAAGTGTGGACAGACATTAAGTTATGTAAAAATAAAGTGTGGACAGACAGGGCATGTAAAATAAAGTGTGGACAGACATTAGGTTATGTAAAAAAAAAGTGTGGACAGACAGGGCAGGTAAAATAAAGTGTGGACAGACATTAGGGCATGTAAAATAAAGTGTGGACAGACAGGGCATGTAAAATAAAGTGTGGACAGACATTAGGGCATGTGAAAGAAAGTGTGGACAAACATTAGGTTATGTAAAATAAAGTGTGGACAGACATTAGGTTATGTAAAATAAAGTGTGGACATACATTAGGGCATGTGAAATAAAGTGTGGATAGACATTAGGTTATGTGAAATAAAGTATGGACAGACATTAGGTTATGGAAAATAAAGTGTCGATAGACATGAGGGAACGTGCAATAAAGTGTCGATATACCTTAGGGAGTGTGAAATAAAGTGTGGATAGACATTAGGGAGTGTGAAATAAAGTGTGGATTGATGTTAGGGAGTGTGAAATAAAGTGTGGATAGACATTAGGGAGTGTGAAATAAAGTGTGGATAGACATTAGGTTATGTGAAATAAAGTGTGGATAGACATTAGGGAGTGTGAAATAAAGTGTCGATATACCTTAGGGAGTGTGAAATAAAGTGTGGATAGACATTAGGGAGTGTGAAATAAAGTGTCGATAGACATTAGGGAGTGTGAAATAAAGTGTGGATAGACATTAGGGAGTGTGAAATAAATGGATAGACATTGTGGATAGACATTAGGGCATGTGAAATAAAGTGTCGATAGACATTAGGGAGTGTGAAATAAAGTGTGGATAGACATTAGGGAGTGTGAAATAATGTGTGGATAGACATTAGGGCATGTGAAATAAAGTGTCGATAGACATTAGGGAGTGTGAAATAAAGTGTGGATAGACATTAGGTTATGTGAAATAAAGTGTGGATAGACATTAGGGAGTGTGAAATAATGTGTGGATAGACATTAGGTTATGTGAAATAAAGTGTCGATAGACATTAGGGAGTGTGAAATAAAGTGTGGATAGACATTAGGTTATGTGAAATAAAGTGTGGATAGACATTAGGGAGTGTGAAATAAAGTGTGGATAGACGTTAGGGAGTGTGAAATAAAGTGTGGATAGACATTAGGGAGTGTGAAATAAAGTGTGGATAGACGTTAGGGAGTGTGAAATAAAGTGTGGATAGACGTTAGGGAGTGTGAAATAAAGTGTGGATAGACATTAGGGAGTGTGAAATAAAGTGCGGATAGACGTTAGGGAGTGTGAAATAAAGTGTGGATAGACATTAGGTTTTGTGAAATAAAGTGTGGATTGACGTTAGGGAGTGTGAAATAAAGTGTGGATAGACATTAGGGAGTGTGAAATAAGGTGTGGATAGACGTTAGGGAGTGTGAATAAAGTGTGGATAGACATTAGGTTATGTGAAATAAAGTGTGGATAGACATTAGGGAGTGTGAAATAAAGTGTGGATAGACATTAGGGAGTGTAAAATAAAGTGTGGATAGACATTAGGGAGTGTGAAATAAAGTGTGGACAGACATTAGGTATTGTGCAATAAAGTGTCTATAGACATTAGGTTATGTGAAATAAAGTGTGAATTGACGTTAGGGAGTGTGAAATAAAGTGTGGATAGACATTAGGGAGTGTGAAATAAAGTGTGGATAGACATTAGGTTATGTGAAATATGGTGTGGATAGACGTTAGGGAGTGTGAATAAAGTGTGGATAGACATTAGGTTATGTGAAATAAAGTGTGTATAGACGTTAGGGAGTGTGAAATAAAGTGTGGATAGACATTAGGGAGTGTGAATTAAAGTGTGGATAGACATTAGGTTATGTGAAATAAAGTGTGGATAGATGTTAGGGATTGTGAAATAAAGTGTGGATAGACATTAGGTTATGTGAAATAAAGTGTGGATAGACATTAGGGAGTGTGAAATAAAGTGTGGATAGACATTAGGTTATGTGAAATAAAGTGTGGATAGACGTTAGGGAGTGTGAAATAAAGTGTGGAAAGACATTAGGTTATGTAAAATAAAGTGTGGACAAACATTAGGTTATGTAAAATAAAGTGTGGACAAACATTAGGTTATGTAAAATGAAGTGTGGATAGACGTTAGGGAGTGTGAAATAAAGTGTGGATAGACATTAGGGAGTGTGAAATAAAGTGTGGATAGACATTAGGTTATGTGAAATAAAGTGTGGATAGACATTAGGTTATGTGAAATAAAGTGTGGATAGACGTTAGGGAGTGTGAAATAAAGTATGGACAGACATTAGGTCATGTAAAATAAAGTTTGGACATACATTAGGTTATGTAAAATAAAGTGTGGACAGACATTAGGGCATGTGAGATAAGGTGTGGACAGACATTAGGTAATGGAAAATAAAGTGTCGATAGACATGAGGGAACGTGCAATAAAGTGTGCATAGACATTAGGGCATGTGAAATAAAGTGTTGGATAGACATTAGGGCATGTGAAATAAATTGTGGGTAGACATTAGGGCATGTGAAATAAAGTGTGGATAGACATTAGGGCATGTGAAATAAAGTGTGGATAGACATTAGGGCATGTGAAATAAAGTGTGGATAGACGTTAGGGCATGTGAAATAAATTGTGGATAGACATTAGGGCATGTGAAATAAATTGTGGATAGACATTAGGGCATGTGAAATAAAGTGTGGATAGACATTAGGGCATGTGAAATAAAGTGTGGATAGACATTAGGGAGTGTGAAATAAAATGTGGATAGACATTCGGTTATGTGAAATAAAGTGTGGACAGACATTAGGGAGTGTGAAATAAAGTGTGGATAGATGTTAGGGAGTGTGAAATAAAGTGTGGATAGACATTAGGGAGTGTGAAATAAAGTGTGGATAGATGTTAGGGAGTGTGAAATAAAGTGTGGATAGACATTAGGGTATGTGAAATAAAGTGTGGACAGACATTAGGGAGTGTGAAATAAAGTGTGGATAGATGTTAGGGAGTGTGAAATAAAGTGTGGATAGACATTAGGGTATGTGAAATAAAGTGTGGATAGACGTTAGGGAGTGTGAAATAAAGTGTGGATTGACGTTAGGGAGTGTGAAATAAAGTGTGGATTGACATTAGGGAGTGTGAAATAAAGTGTGGATAGACATTAGGTTATGTGAAATAAAGTGTGGATAGACATTAGGGAGTGTGAAATAAAGTGTGGATAGACATTAGGGAGTGTGAAATAAAGTGTGGATAGACGTTAGGGAGTGTGAAATAAAATGTGGATAGACATTCGGTTATGTGAAATAAAGTGTGGATAGACATTAGGGTATGTGAAATAAAGTGTGGATAGACGTTAGGGAGTGTGAAATAAAGTGTGGATTGACGTTAGGGAGTGTGAAATAAAGTGTGGATTGACATTAGGGAGTGTGAAATAAAGTGCGGATAGACATTAGGTTATGTGAAATAAAGTGTGGATAGACATTAGGGAGTGTGAAATAAAGTGTGGATAGACATTAGGGAGTGTGAAATAAAGTGTGGATAGACGTTAGGGAGTGTGAAATAAAATGTGGATAGACATTCGGTTATGTGAAATAAAGTGTGGATAGACATTAGGGAGTGTGAAATAAAGTGTGGACAGACATTAGGGAGTGTGAAATAAAGTGTGGATAGATGTTAGGGAGTGTGAAATAAAGTGTGGATAGATGTTAGGGAGTGGGAAATAAAGTGTGGATAGACATTAGGGTATGTGAAATAAAGTGTGGATAGACGTTAGGGAGTGTGAAATAAAGTGTGGATTGACGTTAGGGAGTGTGAAATAAAGTGTGGATTGACATTAGGGAGTGTGAAATAAAGTGTGGATAGACATTAGGTTATGTGAAATAAAGTGTGGATAGACATTAGGGAGTGTGAAATAAAGTGTGGATAGACATTAGGGAGTGTGAAATAAAGTGTGGACAGACATTAGGGATTGTGCAATAAAGTGTCTATAGACATTAGGTTATGTGAAATAAAGTGTGGATAGACGTTAGGGAGTGTGAAATAAAGTGTGGACAGACATTAGGGCATGTAAAATAAAGTGTGGACAGACAGGGCATGTAAGATAAAGTGTGGACAGACATTAGGGCATGTAAAGTAATGTGTGGACAGACAGGGCATGTAAAATAAAGTGTGGACAGACATTAGGGCATGTGAAATAAAGTGTGAACAAACATTAGGTTATGTAAAATAAAGTGTGGACAGACATTACGGTTATGTAAAATAAAGTGTGGACATACATTAGGTTATGTAAAATAAAGTGTGGACAGACATTAGGGCATGTGAAATAAAGTGTGAACAAACATTAGGTTATGTAAAATAAAGTGTGGACAGACATTAGGGCATGTGAAATAAAGTGTGAACAAACATTAGGTTATGTAAAATAAAGTGTGGACAAACATTAGGTTATGTAAAATAAAGTGTGGACAGACATTACGGTTATGTAAAATAAAGTGTGGACAGACATTATGTTATGTAAAATAAAGTGTGGACAGACATTATGTTATGTAAAATAAAGTGTGGACAGACATTAGGTTATGTAAAATAAAGTGTGGACAGACATTAGGTTATGTAAAAATAAAGTGTGGATAGACATTAGGGCATGTGAAATAAAGTGTGTATAGACATTAGGGCATGTGAAATAAATTGTAGATAGACATTAGGGAATGTAAAATAAATTGTGGATAGACATTAGGGCATGTGAAATAAATTGTGGATAGACATTAGGGCATGTGAAATAAAGTGTGGACAAACATTATGTTGCAAAATAAAGTGTGGACAGACATTAGGTTATGTAAAATAAAGTGTAGACAAACATTAGGTTATGTAAAATAAAGTGTGGACAGACATTAGGTCATGGAAAATAAAGTGTCGATAGACATGAGGGAACGTGCAATAAAGTGTGCATAGACATTAGGGCATGTGAAATAAAGTGTGGATAGACATTAGGGCATGTGAAATAAAGTGTGGATAGACATTAGGGCATGTGAAATAAATTGTGGATAGACATTAGGGCATGTGAAATAAAGTGTGGATAGACATTAGGGCATGTGAAATAAAGTGTGGATAGACATTAGGGAGTGTGAAATAAAGTGTGGACAGACATTAGGTTATTTAAAATAAAGTGTGGACAGACATTAGGGAGTGTGAAATAAAGTGTGGATAGACATTAGGGAGTGTGAAATAAAGTGTGGATAGACATTAGGTTATGTGAAATAAAGTGTGGATAGACATTAGGGAGTGTGAAATAAAGTGTGGACAGACATTAGGAATTGTGAAATAAAGTGTGGATAGACATTAGGGATTGTGAAATAAAGTGTGGACAGACATTAGGGGTAAAGGAGTGTGAAATAAAGTGTGGACAGACATTAGGGATTGTGAAATAAAGTGTGGACAGACATTAGGGATTGTGAAATAAAGTGTGGACAGACATTAGGGAGTGTGAAATAAAGTGTGGATAGACATTAGGGAGTGTGAAATAAAGTGTGGATAGACATTAGGTTATGTGAAATAAAGTGTGGATAGACATTAGGGAGTGTGAAATAAAGTGTGGACAGACATTAGGAATTGTGAAATAAAGTGTGGATAGACATTAGGGATTGTGAAATAAAGTGTGGACAGACATTAGGGAGTGTGAAATAAAGTGTGGACAGACATTAGGGATTGTGAAATAAAGTGTGGACAGACATTAGGGATTGTGAAATAAAGTGTGGACAGACATTAGGGAGTGTGAAATAAAGTGTGGATAGACATTAGGGAGTGTGAAATAAAGTGTGGATAGACATTAGGTTATGTGAAATAAAGTGTGGATAGACGTTAGGGAGTGTGAATAAAGTGTGGATAGACATTAGGGAGTGTGAAATAAAGTGTGGATAGACGTTAGGGAGTGTGAATAAAGTGTGGATAGACATTAGGGAGTGTGAAATAAAGTGTGGATAGACATTAGGTTATGTGAAATAAAGTGTGGATAGACGTTAGGGAGTGTGAAATAAAGTGTGGATAGACATTAGGGAGTGTGAAATAAAGTGTGGATAGACGTTAGGTTATGTGAAATAAAGTGTGGATAGACATTAGGGAGTGTGAAATAAAGTGTGGATAGACATTAGGGAGTGTGAAATAAAGTGTGGATAGACATTAGGGAGTGTGAAATAAAGTGTGGATAGACATTAAGACGTGATATAATGTGTGGATAGACGTTAGAGAGTGTGAAATAAAGTGTGGATAGACATTAAGACGTGATATAATGTGTGGATAGACGTTAGAGAGTGTGAAATAAAGTGTGGATAGACGTTAGGGAGTGTGAATAAAGTGTGGATAGACATTAGGGAGTGTGAAATAAAGTGTGGATAGACATTAGGTTATGCGAAATAAAGTGTGGATAGACGTTAGGGAGTGTGAAATAAAGTGTGGATAGACATTAGGGAGTGTGAAATAAAGTGTGGATAGACATTAGGTTATGTGAAATAAAGTGTGGATAGACGTTAGGTTATGTGAAATAAAGTGTGGATAGACATTAGGGAGTGTGAAATAAAGTGTGGATAGACATTAGGGAGTGTGAAATAAAGTGTGGATAGACATTAAGACGTGATATAATGTGTGGATAGACATTAGGGACTGTGTCGTGAGATATCTGCTACTGAAACGCTGGGCTCTCATGTTCACACTCACAGACACCCCGTCTCTCCACCTCTCCCTTTCCCAAGCCCCCCTACCCACAGCCCTTGCCCCCTGGAGAGACCAGCTGACAGGACAGGGTCACAGCAGGCAGGGTAGTGGCAGACTGACAGGTCCAGCACAGCAGGTTAGGGGACCTGATCCAAGGCCAGAATGTGCTGTCCATCCCCACGGACTGACTACCGTGGAGGTTGGAGCCCATCCATTCACAGGACCTTCAGTAGCAGATGTAGTAGTGGAAGTGGTTCTATTTTTTTATTTTTTTTATTTCACCTTTATTTAACCAGGTAGGCTAGTTGAGAACAGGTTTGTCATTTGCAACTGCGACCTGGTCAAGATAAAGCATAGCAGTGTGAACAGACAACACAGAGTTACACATGGAGTGAACAATTAACAAGTCAATAACACAGTAGAAAAAAAGAGAGTCTATATACATCATGTGCAAAAGGCATGAGGAGGTAGGCGAATAAATACAATTTTGCAGATTAACACTGGAGTGATAAATGATCAGATGGTCATGTACAGGTAGAGATATTGGTGTGCAAAAGAGCAGAAAAGTAAATACATATAAACAGTATGGGGATGAGGTAGGTAAAATTGGGTGGGCTATTTACCGATAGACTATGTACAGCTGCAGCGATCGGTTAGCTGCTCAGATAGCAGATGTTTGAAGTTGGTGAGGGAGATAAAAGTTTCCAACTTCAGCGATTTTTGCAATTCGTTCCAGTCACAGGCAGCAGAGAACTGGAACGAAAGGCGGCCAAATGAGGTGTTGGCTTTAGGGATGATCAGTGAGATACACCTGCTGGAGCGCGTGCTACGGGTGGGTGTTGCCATCATGACCAGTGAACTGAGATAAGGCGGAGCTTTACCTAGCATGGACTTGTAGATGACCTGGAGCCAGTGGGTCTGGCGACGAATATGTAGCGAGGGCCAGCCGACTAGAGCATACAGGTCACAGTGGTGGGTGGTATAAGGTGCTTTAGTAACAAAACGGATGGCACTGTGATAAACTGCATCCAGTTTGCTGAGTAGAGTATTGGAAGCTATTTTGTAGATGACATCGCCGAAGTCAAGGATCGGTAGGATAGTCAGTTTTACTAGGGTAAGTTTGGCGGCGTGAGTGCAGGAGGCTTGGTTGCGGAATAGAAAGCCAACTCTAGATTTTATTTTAGATTGGAAATGTTTGATATGAGTCTGGAAGGAGAGTTTACAGTCTAGCCAGACACCTAGGTACTTATAGTTCTCCACATATTCTAGGTCAGAACCATCCAGGGAGGTGATGCTAGTCGGGCATGCGGGTGCAGGGAGCGAACGGTTGAAAAGCATGCATTTGGTTTTACTAGTGTTTAAGAGCAGTTGGAGGCCACGGAAGGAGTGTTGTATGGCATTGGTATGGCTGTAGTACATACAAAGTACATCATTAGTACACCCCTTCATCCTGCACACCTTCATCCCACTCCTCCTACAGATTCACATGTGGGTGAAGAGAGGGTTGAAGACAGAGAGAGTACATCCTCTAGGAAGCTGCCTTATAATCATCCTCTAACTGAAAGAGGGAGCTGCCTTATAATCATCATCTAACTGAAAGAGGGAGCTGCCCTATAATCATCCTCTAACTGAAAGAGGGAGCTGTCCTATAATCATCCTCTAACTGAAAGAGGGAGCTGTCCTATAATCATCCTCTAACTGAAAGAGGGAGCTGTCCTATAATCATCATCTAACTGAAAGAGGGAGCTGTCCTATAATCATTCTCTAACTGAAAGAGGGAGCTGTCCTATAATCATTCTCTAACTGAAAGAGGGAGCTGTCCTATAATCATCATCTAACTGAAAGAGGGAGCTGTCCTATAATCATCCTCTAACTGAAAGAGGGAGCTGTCCTATAATCATTCTCTAACTGAAAGAGGGAGCTGTCCTATAATCATCCTCTAACTGAAAGAGGGAGCTGTCCTATAATCATCATCTAACTGAAAGAGGGAGCTGTCCTATAATCATCATCTAACTGAAAGAGGGAGCTGTCCTATAATCATCATCTAACTGAAAGAGGGAGCTGCCTTATAATCATCCTCTAACTGAAAGAGGGAGCTGTCCTATAATCATCATCTAACTGAAAGAGGGAGCTGTCCTATATTCATTCTCTAACTGAAAGAGGGAGCTGTCCTATAATCATTCTCTAACTGAAAGAGGGAGCTGTCCTATAATCATCATCTAACTGAAAGAGGGAGCTGTCCTACAATAATCATCATCTAACTGAAAGAGGGAGCTGCCTTATAATCATCCTCTAACTGAAAGAGGGAGCTGTCCTATAATCATCATCTAACTGAAAGAGGGAGCTGTCCTATAATCATTCTCTAACTGAAAGAGGGAGCTGTCCTATAATCATCATCTAACTGAAAGAGGGAGCTGCCTTATAATCATCATCTAACTGAAAGAGGGAGCTGCCTTATAATCATCATCTAACTGAAAGAGGGAGCTGTCCTATAATCATCATCTAACTGAAAGAGGGAGCTGTCCTATAATCATCCTCTAACTGAAAGAGGGAGCTGTCCTATAATCATCATCTAACTGAAAGAGGGAGCTGTCCTATAATCATCATCTAACTGAAAGAGGGAGCTGTCCTATAATCATTCTCTAACTGAAAGAGGGAGCTGTCCTATAATCATCATCTAACTGAAAGAGGGAGCTGTCCTATAATCATCATCTAACTGAAAGAGGGAGCTGTCCTATAATCATCATCTAACTGAAAGAGGGAGCTGTCCTATAATCATCATCTAACTGAAAGAGGGAGCTGCCTTATAATCATCCTCTAACTGAAAGAGGGAGCTGTCCTATAATCATCATCTAACTGAAAGAGGGAGCTGTCCTATTATCATCATCTAACTGAAAGAGGGAGCTGTCCTATAATCATCATCTAACTGAAAGAGGGAGCTGTCCTATAATCATCATCTAACTGAAAGAGGGAGCTGCCTTATAATCATCATCTAACTGAATGAGGGAGCTGCCTTATAATCATCCTCTAACTGAAAGAGGGAGCTGTCCTATAATCATCCTCTAACTGAAAGAGGGAGCTGTCCTATAATCATCCTCTAACTGAAAGAGGGAGCTGTCCTATAATCATCATCTAACTGAAAGAGGGAGCTGTCCTATAATCATTCTCTAACTGAAAGAGGGAGCTGTCCTGTAATCATTCTCTAACTGAAAGAGGATGCTGTCCTATAATCATTCTCTAACTGAAAGAGGGAGCTGTCCTATAATCATCATCTAACTGAAAGAGGGAGCTGTCCTATAATCATTCTCTAACTGAAAGAGGGAGCTGTCCTGTAATCATCTTCATACAAAGAGGGAGCTGTCCTATAATCATCCTCTAACTGAAAGAGGGAGCTGTCCTATAATCATCATCTAACTGAAAGAGGGAGCTGTCCTGTAATCATCTTCATACAAAGAGGGAGCTGTCCTATAATCATCATCTAACTGAAAGAGGGAGCTGCCTTATAATCATCATCTAACTGAAAGAGGGAGCTGTCTTATAATCATCCTCTAACTGAAATAGGGAGCTGTCCTATAATCATCATCTAACTGAAAGAGGGAGCTGTCCTATAATCATCCTCTAACTGAAAGAGGGAGCTGTCCTATAATCATCCTCTAACTGAAAGAGGGAGCTGTCCTATAATCATCATCTAACTGAAAGAGGGAGCTGTCCTATAATCATCATCTAACTGAAAGAGGGAGCTGTCCTATAATCATCCTCTAACTGAAAGAGGGAGCTGTCCTGTAATCATCATCTAACTGAAAGAGGGAGCTGTCCTATAATCATCATCTAACTGAAAGAGGGAGCTGTCCTATAATCATCATCTAACTGAAAGAGGGAGCTGTCCTATAATCATCCTCTAACTGAAAGAGGGAGCTGTCCTATAATCATCATCTAACTGAAAGAGGGAGCTGCCCTATAATCATCATCTAATTGAAAGAGGGAGCTGTCCTATAATCATCCTCTAACTGAAAGAGGGAGCTGTCCTATAATCATCATCTAACTGAAAGAGGGAGCTGTCCTATAATCATTCTCTAACTGAAAGAGGGAGCTGTCCTATAATCATTCTCTAACTGAAAGAGGGAGCTGTCCTATAATCATCATCTAACTGAAAGAGGGAGCTGTCCTATAATCATCCTCTAACTGAAAGAGGGAGCTGTCCTATAATCATTCTCTAACTGAAAGAGGGAGCTGTCCTATAATCATCCTCTAACTGAAAGAGGGAGCTGTCCTATAATCATCATCTAACTGAAAGAGGGAGCTGTCCTATAATCATCATCTAACTGAAAGAGGGAGCTGTCCTATAATCATCATCTAACTGAAAGAGGGAGCTGCCTTATAATCATCCTCTAACTGAAAGAGGGAGCTGTCCTATAATCATCATCTAACTGAAAGAGGGAGCTGTCCTATAATCATTCTCTAACTGAAAGAGGGATCTGTCCTATAATCATTCTCTAACTGAAAGAGGGAGCTGTCCTATAATCATTCTCTAACTGAAAGAGGGAGCTGTCCTATAATCATTCTCTAACTGAAAGAGGGAGCTGTCCTATAATCATCATCTAACTGAAAGAGGGAGCTGTCCTATAATCATCCTCTAACTGAAAGAGGGAGCTGTCCTATAATCATTCTCTAAGTGAAAGAGGGAGCTGTCCTATAATCATCCTCTAACTGAAAGAGGGAGCTGTCCTATAATCATCATCTAACTGAAAGAGGGAGCTGTCCTATAATCATCATCTAACTGAAAGAGGGAGATGTCCTATAATCATCATCTAACTGAAAGAGGGAGCTGCCTTATAATCATCCTCTAACTGAAAGAGGGAGCTGTCCTATAATCATCATCTAACTGAAAGAGGGAGCTGTCCTATAATCATTCTCTAACTGAAAGAGGGAGCTGTCCTATAATCATTCTCTAACTGAAAGAGGGAGCTGTCCTATAATCATCATCTAACTGAAAGAGGGAGCTGCCCTATAATCATTCTCTAACTGAAAGAGGGAGCTGTCCTGTAATCATCTTCATACAAAGAGGGAGCTGTCCTATAATCATCCTCTAACTGAAAGAGGGAGCTGTCCTATAATCATCATCTAACTGAAAGAGGGAGCTGTCCTGTAATCATCTTCATACAAAGAGGGAGCTGTCCTATAATCATCATCTAACTGAAAGAGGGAGCTGTCCTATAATCATCATCTAACTGAAAGAGGGAGCTGCCTTATAATCATCATCTAACTGAAAGAGGGAGCTGTCCTATAATCATCATCTAACTGAAAGAGGGAGCTGCCTTATAATCATCATCTAACTGAAAGAGGGAGCTGTCTTATTATCATCCTCTAACTGAAATAGGGAGCTGTCCTATAATCATCATCTAACTGAAAGAGGGAGCTGTCCTGTAATCATCTTCATACAAAGAGGGAGCTGTCCTATAATCATCATCTAACTGAAAGAGGGAGCTGTCCTATAATCATCATCTAACTGAAAGAGGGAGCTGCCTTATAATCATCCTCTAACTGAAAGAGGGAGCTGTCCTATAATCATCATCTAACTGAAAGAGGGAGCTGTCCTATAATCATTCTCTAACTGAAAGAGGGAGCTGCTGTCCTATAATCATTCTCTAATTGAAAGAGGGAGCTGTCCTATAATCATCCTGAAAGAGGGAGCTGTCCTATAATCATCTAACTGAAAGAGGGAGCTGTCCTATAATCATCATCTAACTGAAAGAGGGAGCTGTCCTATAATCATCATCTAACTGAAAGAGGGAGCTGTCCTATAATCATCATCTAACTGAAATCTAACTGAAAGAGGGAGCTGTCCTATAATCATCATCTAACTGAAAGAGGGAGCTGCTGTCCTATAATCATTCTCTAATTGAAAGAGGGAGCTGTCCTGTAATCATCCTCTAACTGAAAGAGGGAGCTGTCCTATAATCATCATCTAACTGAAAGAGGGAGCTGTCCTATAATCATCATCTAACTGAAAGAGGGAACTGTCCTATAATCATTCTCTAATTGAAAGAGGGAGCTGTCCTGTAATCATCCTCTAACTGAAAGAGGGAGCTGTCCTATAATCATCATCTAATTGAAAGAGGGAGCTGCCTTATAATCATCCTCTAACTGAAAGAGGGAGCTGTCCTATAATCATCCTCTAACTGAAAGAGGGAGCTGTCCTATAATCATCATCTAACTGAAAGAGGGAGCTGTCCTATAATCATTCTCTAACTGAAAGAGGGAGCTGTCCTATAATCATTCTCTAACTGAAAGAGGGAGCTGTCCTATAATCATCATCTAACTGAAAGAGGGAGCTGTCCTATAATCATCCTCTAACTGAAAGAGGGAGCTGTCCTATAATCATTCTCTAACTGAAAGAGGGAGCTGTCCTATAATCATCCTCTAACTGAAAGAGGGAGCTGTCCTATAATCATCATCTAACTGAAAGAGGGAGCTGTCCTATAATCATCATCTAACTGAAAGAGGGAGCTGTCCTATAATCATCATCTAACTGAAAGAGGGAGCTGTCCTATAATCATCCTCTAACTGAAAGAGGGAGCTGTCCTATAATCATCATCTAACTGAAAGAGGGAGCTGTCCTATAATCATCATCTAACTGAAAGAGGGAGCTGTCCTATAATCATTCTCTAACTGAAAGAGGGAGCTGTCCTATAATCATTCTCTAACTGAAAGAGGAAGCTGTCCTATAATCATCATCTAACTGAAAGAGGGAGCTGTCCTATAATCATTCTCTAACTGAAAGAGGGAGCTGTCCTGTAATCATCTTCATACAAAGAGGGAGCTGTCCTATAATCATCCTCTAACTGAAAGAGGGAGCTGTCCTATAATCATCATCTAACTGAAAGAGGGAGCTGTCCTGTAATCATCTTCATACAAAGAGGGAGCTGTCCTATAATCATCATCTAACTGAAAGAGGGAGCTGCCTTATAATCATCATCTAACTGAAAGAGGGAGCTGTCTTATTATCATCCTCTAACTGAAATAGGGAGCTGTCCTATAATCATCATCTAACTGAAAGAGGGAGCTGTCCTATAATCATCCTCTAACTGAAAGAGGGAGCTGTCCTATAATCATCCTCTAACTGAAAGAGGGAGCTGTCCTATAATCATCATCTAACTGAAAGAGGGAGCTGTCCTATAATCATCATCTAACTGAAAGAGGGAGCTGTCCTATAATCATCATCTAACTGAAAGAGGGAGCTGTCCTATAATCATCATCTAACTGAGAGGGAGCTGTCCTATAATCATCATCTAACTGAAAGAGGGAGCTGTCCTATAATCATCATCTAACTGAAAGAGGGAGCTGTCCTATAATCATCATCTAACTGAAAGAGGGAGCTGTCCTATAATCATCCTCTAACTGAAAGAGGGAGCTGTCCTATAATCATCATCTAACTGAAAGAGGGAGCTGTCCTATAATCATCATCTAACTGAAAGAGGGAGCTGCTGTCCTATAATCATTCTCTAATTGAAAGAGGGAGCTGTCCTGTAATCATCCTCTAACTGAAAGAGGGAGCTGTCCTATAATCATCCTCTAACTGAAAGAGGGAGCTGTCCTATAATCATCCTCTAACTGAAAGAGGGAGCTGCCTTATAATCATCCTCTAACTTAAAGAGGGAGCTGTCCTATAATCATTCTCTAACTGAAAGAGGGAGCTGTCCTGTAATCATCTTCATACAAAGAGGGAGCTGTCCTATAATCATCCTCTAACTGAAAGAGGGAGCTGTCCTATAATCATCATCTAACTGAAAGAGGGAGCTGTCCTGTAATCATCTTCATACAAAGAGGGAGCTGTCCTATAATCATCATCTAACTGAAAGAGGGAGCTGTCCTATAATCATCATCTAACTGAAAGAGGGAGCTGTCCTATAATCATCCTCTAACTGAAAGAGGGAGCTGTCCTATAATCATCCTCTAACTGAAAGAGGGAGCTGTCCTATAATCATCATCTAACTGAAAGAGGGAGCTGTCCTATAATCATCATCTAACTGAGAGGGAGCTGTCCTATAATCATCATCTAACTGAAAGAGGGAGCTGTCCTATAATCATCATCTAACTGAAAGAGGGAGCTGTCCTATAATCATCATCTAACTGAAAGAGGGAGCTGTCCTATAATCATCCTCTAACTGAAAGAGGGAGCTGTCCTATAATCATCATCTAACTGAAAGAGGGAGCTGTCCTATAATCATCATCTAACTGAAAGAGGGAGCTGCTGTCCTATAATCATTCTCTAATTGAAAGAGGGAGCTGTCCTATAATCATCCTCTAACTGAAAGAGGGAGCTGTCCTATAATCATCCTCTAACTGAAAGAGGGAGCTGTCCTATAATCATCCTCTAACTGAAAGAGGGAGCTGCCTTATAATCATCCTCTAACTTAAAGAGGGAGCTGTCCTATAATCATTCTCTAACTGAAAGAGGGAGCTGTCCTGTAATCATCTTCATACAAAGAGGGAGCTGTCCTATAATCATCCTCTAACTGAAAGAGGGAGCTGTCCTATAATCATCATCTAACTGAAAGAGGGAGCTGTCCTGTAATCATCTTCATACAAAGAGGGAGCTGTCCTATAATCATCATCTAACTGAAAGAGGGAGCTGCCTTATAATCATCATCTAACTGAAAGAGGGAGCTGTCTTATTATCATCCTCTAACTGAAATAGGGAGCTGTCCTATAATCATCATCTAACTGAAAGAGGGAGCTGTCCTATAATCATCCTCTAACTGAAAGAGGGAGCTGTCCTATAATCATCATCTAACTGAAAGAGGGAGCTGTCCTATAATCATCATCTAACTGAAAGAGGGAGCTGCTGTCCTATAATCATTCTCTAATTGAAAGAGGGAGCTGTCCTGTAATCATCCTCTAACTGAAAGAGGGAGCTGTCCTATAATCATCCTCTAACTGAAAGAGGGAGCTGTCCTATAATTGTCATGTTTTGTCATATATTGTCTTGTCATTATGCTTTCCCTTCTGTTCGTTTCCCCCTGCTGGTCTTATTAGGTTCGTTCCCTTTTTCTATCCCTCTCTCTCCCCCTCCCTCTCTCTCTTCTCTCTATCGTTCCGTTCCTGCTCCCAGCTTTTCCTATTCCCCTAATCAATCATTTAGTCTTCCCACACCTGTTCCTTATCTTTTCCCCTGATTAGAGTCCCTATTTCTTCCCTTGTTTTCCGTTCCTGTCCTGTCGGATCCTTGTCTAGTGTTCACCGTGCTGTGTTTGTGTATCGCCCTGTCGTGTCGTGTTTCCCTCAGATGCTGCGTGGTGAGCAGGTGTCTGAGTCTGCTAAGTTCAAGTGCCTTCCCGAGGCAACCTGCAGTTCAAGATCAAGTCTCCAGTCGGTTCTCGTCATTACGAGTGGAAATTGTTTTATTTGATTGTATTTTTACTTTACTGGATTAAAGACTCTGTTTTCGCCAAGTCGCTTTTGGGTCCTCATTCACCTGCATAACAATAATCATCCTCTAACTGAAAGAGGGAGCTGTCCTATAATCATCATCTAACTGAAAGAGGGAGCTGTCCTATAATCATCATCTAACTGAAAGAGGGAGCTGTCCTATAATCATTCTCTAACTGAAAGAGGGAGCTGCTGTCCTATAATCATTCTCTAATTGAAAGAGGGAGCTGTCCTGTAATCATCCTCTAACTGAAAGAGGGAGCTGTCCTATAATCATCCTCTAACTGAAAGAGGGAGCTGTCCTATAATCATCCTCTAACTGAAAGAGGGAGCTGTCCTATAATCATCATCTAACTGAAAGAGGGCTGTCCTATAATCCTAACTGAATAATCATTCTCTAATTGAAAGAGGGAGCTGTCCTGTAATCATCCTCTAACTGAGAGGGAGCTGTCCTATAATCATCATCTAACTGAAAGAGGGAGCTGTCCTATAATCATCATCTAACTGAAAGAGGGAGCTGTCCTATAATCATCATCTAACTGAGAGGGAGCTGTCCTATAATCATCCTCTAACTGAAAGAGGGAGCTGTCCTATAATCATCATCTAACTGAAAGAGGGAGCTGTCCTGTAATCATCATCTAACTGAAAGAGGGAGCTGCTGTCCTATAATCATTCTCTAAATGAAAGAGGGAGCTGTCCTGTAATCATCATCTAACTGAAAGAGGGGGCTGTCCTATAATCATCCTCTAACTGAAAGAGGGAGATGTCCTATAATCATCCTCTAACTGAAAGAGGGAGCGAAAAGTCTCATGAAATCTGCTCCACTACAGCTTTTTTCTAAGTCTTAACTACTTCACTTAAGCAGGTGGAGAAACTCGAGAGCATGTCTGAAATAGGAGACAAGAGGAGGAGGAGATTCCCAGGTGTCCTTATCTCATCACTCAACCCACCAGAGCTCAGCTGGCACAAACAAGTACAACAGAAGTCATCCGGGCAGACCAACCATTAATTACTGTAGGCTATATGTAGGGACCAACTCAGTGGCCTTGTGGTTAGACAGTGTCCGCCCTGAGATTGGAAGGTTGGGAGATCAATCCCCGGCTGAGTCATACCACAGACTGAAACCTGTCGCCCAATGCGTCTCTGCTTGGCCCTCAGAATAAGGAGATAGATTGGGGGTAAGGCCCTGCGATAGACTAACATGGGGGGTGTCCAGGGGGTGTATTTGTACATCAAGCTACCACACGCTACAGAACCTATGAGCCGTTCCAGCATTCACAATGGAATTTATATGGAGGGAATACCAAGTGAATTACAGATAAAGGCCTGTGTCAAACAGAGAAAGGGTATTTGAAGCAGCCCTGTAGAGGCAACAGGTCCAGATAGACAGAGACAAGTGTAAAAGTGTACTGCTACATGAGGTCATAAGTCAACACGAGACACCACTGCTGCAGATCAGATCACTGTGGTTATTCAACTGATAAGTGTCTAGCTACTGACCTCGCTCAGTCATTAGCGTACGTTTTGATCGTTAGTTAACAGACAATTGAGGAATCCGAGAGGTCAGAAAAGAGAAATAGTTTTGCATGGTAGTTCATCTCGCTGCCTGTGACAATATGCAAAAGATTAGGAAATTCAAATGACATTGCATAATTTGCAGACAAATGGCCCACTTTGCTGTTTTGCATCGGGACAAAGTAGATGAACCACATGATCTTGAGTTTGTGGATTTGGAGGGATTTTAAAAAGTGCAAATATAATGTTCAAATATTGTACAATACAGGTGTGCAAAGCTCTTAGAGACTTTCCCAGAAATACTCCCAGTTGTAATCATTGCTGAAGGTGACTAACATGTATAGGCTCAGGGGTGTGAATAGTTAAGTAAATTAGATTTTATTTTCCAATTTAGTTTTCTCACTTTGTCATTATGTGGTATTGTGTGTAGATGGACGAGATAAAACATATATTTAATCCATTTTGAATTCAGGCTGTAACAGGACAAAATGTGGAATAGGTGTAAGGTTATGAGTACTTTCTGTAGGCACAGTCCACAGCTCGAATGCAATACAATTGTGTCTGCTATTTCTGGAGAAATACAAATATGATCTGTAAGATGGTTCCATGACGTTTATAAAACATTACATTTGCAAGCAGTGTAACGGTGAGTGGACATTCCCCCTTTCTCTTTATATGGGAGGTTTCTCCAGCTCCTGTCAAAAGTTTGGATGGAAGTCAAATCCTCCATAGTCTAAGTTGCCTTGTCGGTATTATATACAGTAAGCCCACAGGAAGAAACGATGGTGCCTGTAACTGTGTTTAGACATAGCCTATTTAAAACAAGTTGTTGTTTCATTTGTATTAGTATTTCATTAGTATGATACACTGTCTTTTTAGGCCTTATCAATAGCCAAGTTAATTAAATGTTACTTATTGACAATATTTGTCATGTTCATATCCAGACTACAATCTCCAGTAGGCCTGACACCTATATCAGTGTGAATACAAAAGCCTATGTTTAACAATGTATTTCCATAAAGAAGTAATGCAATTAGAGCAATGTGGACTGCAAACATGTTCAACACATTTAGCAAACATGGGGCAGGCGTTTTAAGGAACTAGGCTATAAGGACTAACATTCTAACTGGAGATGACGACAACGCAATACATAAGATTACACAACCACATATTTAGCTGTGGAGCACGTTCTGATTGGCCAAGGGGCCAAGCCTCAACAAACCCATAAATTGTATTTATTAATCAAATTGAAAAAAATGCCCTTTCGCGCCACCACCAGCTACTGCGACCATAATTCCGGTTGTGAAAATATAACAAATATTTCTGATACACTCCTGAACCTATAATGCTACCGCCAGGTTTAGGTTTAGTAAAACAGAACACTGTGAGTGTGTCACAAATTGCAACCTATTCCATATATAGTGCATTACTTTTGACCAGACCCCTATGGGTTGCCCTATGAGCCCTGTTCAAATATAGTGAACAATATGTAATTGGGGATGCAACCACCGTGAGCTCTGATGAGGATGGCAAAGCACATCCAGCTGATGAGGACATGACACGGTTCCACAATATTACCCAGAGAGAGAGAGAGAGTGAGACACAGCACAGTTTACACTGTGTATAATCAAGAATGAGATGACTGCATGCCGAGCCACAAATTAAATAAAAGAACCAATCTGGATGCCATTATCATTTCTCCCATTGCCCTACATCTTCGTAACGTTTAAATGACAAAATAAATACGAACACCACAGCATCAAACACAACCCCTAACCAGTATTTGTTTTGTGGGGACGTTTGGTAGAAAATGAAAAGATACACACAGTAAACACCATTTATTCCGCCCTAAATTTGCGATGAGGAGCGGCAGGCACCAAATGTTTCGTGCTTGGTGCGGTGGTAGTGTGAGATGACTGTTTTAATTAGGCTTTGTCAGGCTGTTTATGGCATTACCCCACTCATTTCCCAACAGGCCTCAGAGAGGGAACACCACCAGGGGTCAACCAACAGACAAACTACTGTGGCCTAGAACAGGGGTAGGCAACTATATCCAAATGCCTTTTTTGTCGGAGCGAACGGTCGGGACAGCCGGGGAAAAAAACACTTCATATTGACCAAAAATAAGCCCAAAAAGAGTGTATTTGAAAATAACAATCATCTCATACCTTGATTACATTGAGACACAATCACATCTCTTTTATTTTATTTGTGGGAATACTTGGGAACAGACTTCCTGAACTGATGACATTTTTTGCTGAATTCCTGGTAATTTAACTGTCTTTTTCTTTTACTAAAAGTTTTGGGGGGCCAAAAAATATCAGTTGCGGGCCGGTTTTGGTGTAGAAGGAAACGGTAGTCGTATTTACTGCTAATAGGTACTGATCTCTGAATGTAATGTCAGGAATACATATTACCAACACATAACAAAGACATGACTGACCATAACTAACTTTTCTTTTAAACACTATTATAACATTAGGCCTTCCCACTACTAGAACCCATCCCTAAAGGCCCTGCTCAGTTACAGCTAAAGCTAATGCTAACAATAACACTGAGGCTAACACCTCATTCCTATTGAAGTGCCTGGGGAGTATATGGCTCACAATAGCAATATATTATCTTAATGTGATTGTAAAGAGCTGTCTAAACACACAGCCAGCATGAGGAATCAGCCACTCACAAGTGGTTTTAGGGGTCTGACTCAACTCTCCACTTCACCGGCCCCACCTGCCCCACCCGCCCCACTCGCCCCATCTTAACACAGACTTCTTCTATTGGGACTTCCCTCTCCACTCCCCAGACTGGGATCCATTTCCCAAATTCTTTCCTTCCTGCTCTGGGGGACTTTTTCCACATTTCAGGGCCAGGCTTCGATTTATTACAGTCCTCCTCAACCAAGATTTTCACCATGTTGGTTTTGAGAATGAGGGCATTGGGGAGAGGAGAGGATTGGTGTTGAAGAGTGATGTCTACCCAGCTGAGATGGGATGGCAGTGTGTGTGTGTGTGTGTGTGTGTGTGTGTGTGTGTGTGTGTGTGTGTGTGTGTGTGTGTGTGTGTGTGTGTGTGTGTGTGTGTGTGTGTGTGTGTGTGTGTGTGCGTGCGTGCGTGCGTGCGTGCGTGCGTGCGTGCGTGCGTGCGTGCGTGCGTGTGCCAACACCAATACCCCTACAGACATGAGGAAAGCATCTTGATTTATAACCATCTTTATTACTAGAGAGGGAGAGATGAAGGAAAATCACAATAAGTTAGAATAACATTGTAATTGAGCATGTCTGCCATGTTACAGGCAGCACACAACGCAACACAGGTGGAACTCTGGAAAAGTTTAAAGTTTTATAAGGAATAAAACATTTTACCTGACCAGCAGAGCCACATAAAGTCTCTTGTAACATCAGGACAATTACTTTAATTTCTTTAATAAGCAAATTATATTACCATTAAAACTATTACCTATAAATGATCAGAGAATATATCTTCATCTAGGACTGTTCTCTAGCACTGGGTTAGCCTAACATACCTACAGAGTAGATGTATTGAGAAAGGGCAGTATTATGTAGTTGTGCCAGGCTGTATTTCAAACAATGATGCAGAAGATATGGACTTTTAAATGGAGCCAAGTTTCAAACTGTTATCCAGGAACAAGCCTCCAACCTAACCATGGCACGTTCCCTGGTAAGATAATGAAACAAAGAGACTGTCCATAGCATTTGAATCATATCAGAGAGAGAGAGAGAGAGACAGAGCGAGAGAACGAGACTACACCGAGGGAGAGAGAAAGAAAGAGAGAGACAAACAGAGAAAGCGAGCGAGAGAGAGAGAAACACACACAGAGACAGACAGAGAGATATATAGAGAGAGGGGGGGGGTGCAGAGATATGGAAAAACAGATTGTGTGTGATGGAGCTCTGATGATTTTACAACAACATGTTCCTCCGTTCCAAACATGGGGTGTGCTGTCCCATTCCCTTCCCCTGACCAGGGCTCCTAGCTGGAGCATGCTGCCCTCTGGCCCCGGGGGACCTTCCAGACCATCCAGGTCTGTCACTTCATCACTTTGTCTGCATCGCAAATGGCATCCTATTCCCTATATAGTACACTACTTGCATCCTGGTCAAAGTAGTGCACTAGGGAATAGGGTTCCATTTGGAACGCAGTCTTCATGCCCCAGTGAGAACTCTGTCTTGGGACAGGCCTGGCAAGTCACTGGGGGATGTGTGCCACTCAGTGGCTGAGTAAAGCGTGTCGCACCGCTGTGAGAAGTCACTGACGATAACTGGCTCTCCACCTCTCTCCATCCCTCCCTCCTTCTCAGTCACAGCCGCATGACCCAGGCTAAATATATACACTTAAGCACTTACACACTGTTTCCTCTCTCTGTGTCAGGGCTAGCGTCCACTGCGTGTCCCCAGTGCTCTTCCCAGTAAGTCTAAAATAAGAGCACCGTACCATTAGCATAGCTTATCCTAGCATTAGCCTAGCACAGTGGGAGACATGTCCAGTTTAGTGACAGTTAAGTGAAAACACAGTCAGCAAATCAGGGTGAACCCCTCCAGGATACTGGTGAGTTCTGTCTGTGAAGTTGTAAAGTTCCAGTTGGAACCTTGGCAGTTGTACAGGTTAACTGTAAGGATCCAGGGTCTGGTTAACAGCAGAACAGAGGCCAGAAAGTGACTCTGCTTCTATGTTACACTGTAGCCTATACTGCTGTCAGCTCTACTTAAATAAAATAAAGTATGGTAATTGCTAGTGAGTGGGAGCATTTCTGTAACGGTAAGTGCAGTCTCCATCTCATGAAAAATTGTCCAAATGATCAAAAAAGTTGCTTCTGTACAATGTACCTCAAGGAGACTTGAAAGCGTACAGCACACACACACACACACACGGTACACTACTAGCCCTCTCTTATTTGTGCAAACTCAATCAAATGATTTTTGAATAGCAATAAAGCAGCCTTTATTTTGCTTGGCTGGGCTGTGATCCCGCTAGCCCCTCACCCACACCACAGCAGGGATCAGCTTTCCCCCCAGAAACCCACTGAAGCTCTGCCATGGCGGCTGGAGACAATCAGCCTGAACGCTCCTTAGATATTCCTACCTCCTTTCAAAGCACAAATTCAATTTATGGACACATTTATTACCATGTCTGTCAGTGACTAAAAGGAGTTTCATAATCAGGAGCACACATCAGATCTGGTCACAGCAGGGCTGCTCGCTTGGCCAATCGGAGCTCTATTACACGGTCAGGGTCGGCTCGATCCACAGAGGGAAGGAAAACATGAGCAAACAAAAGACTAGGTAGTTAGACATGGTCTGGGGGGCTTTTAGATGTCGCATTTAAAAAGTGATCTGATTTAAGAGTTGGGCCGTGGGGAGAAAATCTGTTAACTCAGTACCAGTACTGGGTCGGGCTGGGTCCTTAAGCACGGGGAGGGGGGATCGCATAGTACACCACCCGTCCAACACAACACAGGAATGCTGTGAGATCTGATGTTATCAAGCACATAAAGTAGATATATCTGTTTTCTAATGATGGTATCTGTCAGTAACCAAGTAGCCCGCCTGGGTTTTTAAAGCGTTGCCCCACTGTGTGTGTTACACAAATATTTTCCATTGTTTGTCACAGATATTTAAAATCATCCAAAAATGACATGAAATCCACTTTTAAAGTCCCATAAAGCACACAGAGAGCAGGCTGTTAAGGCCAGCTATAATAACACAGAGGCCTGAGCGATTTACTATCCCTGCTCTGCTTGTGAAACATAGATTGTAATGAGTGCTCTGCAGTCAGCGCGTCAGCCCACTCTAGAACATACAGCGACACAGCCACGGACTGGAGCAAGCCCTTCTGGCTGAGGGCTGGCGGAGGGCTGTGGTCTGCGGTGTGTGTATACGGTAACATATGGGGACACAGTGACAGTGATGTCTTAAGAGCGATTTGTTCATACACATACACTCACACATACACCAAAGTCCCTACGTCTTACCCATTTTTCCCAGGAGACACACCTCGGTCACTGTCTATGAATCAACATGCTCTTACAAAGGCCCAGCCTAAACCATCACTTGTGCCCACTGCATTAAAAATAGAAAAGAAATTGTGTCCAGGAAAAGTTCCCCCTAGAGGCGAACCAGTAGGTAATTCAGTTTAGGAAACGAAGCGTGTCCTTCATTAACCGAAAGATCACATTTTACCGCGGGAACGACACATTTAGTGGCGCGGGGGGCTCTGTGAAACCTCCCGGAGAAAGCTGCTCTGTTTTCCTTCCAGAGTAATTAGGGGGGCTATTACCTGACACTCACACAGGTAATGCTCTGGTCGGGGGCCAGGGGCACATTTCATCATGGCCTGACCGACTGGCCCGATTCACTGCAGTTACTAGCCGCTGGAAAAATATGTGCAGAAACTGAAAACCGCATCTCTAAGAAATTGCTCGCTTGTCCCGTCTGTTGGTTTTGGATGAGGCCCTGTGCTGTAGCTTAGGGTTGCTGCCGGGACCTGGTGCCAGGATCCTTAAAAACCAGTAACTGATATCTCATTTTCCCTTACTGCCCTGAAACCTTTCTGTTATTAAAATGGAGCAAATCCCAGCAGAATGTTTTACACATTTACTAGGTGTACGTCAAGGTGAGATGCAACACTGGTAAATTACTGAACAGATTATAACCAGGGGAGTTGGACTGGGAGGAGGAGAGGAGAGTTGAGGAAAAGAGAGGAGAGGAGATGGATACTGAGAGTGGGTGACAGTTCCGACTACCATATATAAATCTGTCCCCCGCTATGTTCTACACAAACCACAGTGCCCCTTACATCCAGTAAACTTCATAACCCTAATAGAAGCAGAATTATACATAAAACAGTATAGAGAGACATGCTGGGATGAGTTTAGTTTAATCAAAAATATCAATGAGTTTCGATGTCATCTGCAGATGCATTGGGTCGACGTGTGTGCGTGCCTGTGCATGATTTCATGTGCGGGTGTGCGGGTGTGTGTGTATGCGTGTGAGGATGTGTGTGTGTGCGTTAATGTTTCAGGTTGGTGAGTTAGGGTGCGGAGAGTGGGAAGCAGGTTGTCATTCGGGTCGGGGTAGCTATTCAGGGACAGCTGAATGTGGAAAGCACATCTGATATAACAAAGCAACATAACAGAGCAACTGCTAACCGATGACAAGTGCTTTGTTGGGGCTGTGTTCGTGCCTTCTTGGTTAGGATCACAGGTCTGGATGTACTAATGGGAGAAAAGAACTCCAATTAGGGATGCAGACCGCGCCGGCCCCAGTCATTTCCAAACCACTTTAAATGTGTAATAAATGATCAAATGAGACAACTCCTTTTAAGCTCACAGTAGGGTTTTCTTTCCTCAAGAGCACATTTGCTTTAATAACAGTGTGGCTTTGATTCAAACTCTCAGCAGCCTCTCTCTCTTTCTCTCTCTCTCTCTCTCTCTCTCTCTCTCTCTCTCTCTCTCTCTCTCTCTCTCTCTCTCTCTCTCTCTCTCTCTCTCTCTCTCTCTCTCTCTCTCTCTCTCTCTCTCTCTCTCTCTCTCTCTCTCTCTCTCTCTCTCTCTCTCTCTCTCTGAAAACGTGGTTAATCAGCGGTGAGTGGCATGCTGTGGTGTGTGTATGAATGTGTGTGCAATCGTGCATATATGTGTGCATGGCCTGCGTGTGTTTGTGGGTAGGTGGGTTATCCCCCTCCCTGGGTTTGGGGGTTGTTAGAGAGGGGTGCCAGGGGTCCGACATGTCACAGAGACTGGAACTGTTCTGTAGCAGTTCAGGGGGAGTTCCCCATACTGCCATCAATGTATTACAACCAGTCTGTACAACCAGTCTGGACAACCAGTCTGTACAACTAGTCTGAGCAACCTAAAGTGGAGTTCACCAAACAGGATATGAAAACAGCTCATCCATCAACACAGTGTGTCTATGACTAGGTACTGAATGGCACCACAGACAGTTGGAGAGGAGAGGAGTGTTCTTCTTTCCTGAGATCAAACAATGAAAGTACACACACACACACACACACACACACACACACACACACACACACACACACACACACACACACACACACACACACACACACACACACACACACACACACACACACACACACACACACACACACACACACACACACACACACACACACACACACACACACACACACACACAGTTCCAGCTGGAAGGCGTCACCACTATATATCACTTTACACGGATCAAGGGGACATCTATAAAATGGAATAACAAAACGACATTTTTACATGTTCGCTGGAATTCAATTCAAATGTAATTAGGGCTAGCATTAGAGGGATGAGGGGTCCACCCTGGTGCACTGGACGCTGCGTTCCCCAGCCCTGGTCATGTTACCATGGGGATTACCCCTGACAGGCTGACCCCTGACCTCCAGACAGGTGCCTAATGGGAAAGATGGGAGGCCAGTCATGTGCTCACACCAGATTGGGGGAAAACAAGGGAGTCCACTGGATGCCTGGGGGCTACACTCTCCATGTCATAGGGCATACGCAAGAAGGGATGTACACACACACACGCACACGTGCAAGCGCATCCCAAGCACGCACTCACACACAAACACGCATGAAAAAGGAAAAATGTACCGCATCTCGGTCAGGAAACAAACATGCTATAACACACGCTATCAGACCAATCACATAGGGCCGAACTCAGGAACTATCACACAAATCACATAGGGCCGAACTCAGGAACTATCACACAAATCACATAGGGCCGAACTCAGGAACTATCAGACCAATCACATAGGGCCGAACTCAGGAACTATCACACAAATCACATAGGGCCGAACTCAGGAACTATCACACAAATCACATAGGGCCGAACTCAGGAACTATCAGACCAATCACATAGGGCCAAACTCAGGAACTATCAGACCAATCACATAGGGCCGAACTCAGGAACTATCAGACCAATCACATAGGGCCAAACTCAGGAACTATCAGACCAATCACATAGGGCCGAACTCAGGAACTATCACACAAATCACATAGGGCCGAACTCAGGAACTATCACACAAATCACATAGGGCCAAACTCAGGAACTATCAGACCAATCACATAGGGCCGAACTCAGGAACTATCACACAAATCACATAGGGCCGAACTCAGGAACTATCACACAAATCACATAGGGCCGAACTCAGGAACTATCAGACCAATCACATAGGGCCGAACTCAGGAACTATCAGACCAATCACATAGGGGAACTATCAGACCAATCACATAGGGCCGAACTCAGGAACTATCAGATCAATCACATAGGGCCAAACTCAGGAACTATCACACCAATCACATAGGGCCGAACTCAGGAACTATCAGACCAATCACATAGGGTCAGGAACTATCAGACCAATCACATAGGGCTATCGAACTCAGGAACTATCAGACCAATCACATAGGGCCGAACTCAGGAACTATCACACCAATCACATAGGGCCGAACTCAGGAACTATCAGACCAATCACATAGGGCCGAACTCAGGAACTAACTCAGGAACTATCAGACCAATCACATAGGGCCGAACTCAGGAACTATCACACAAATCACATAGGGCCGAACTCAGGAACTATCAGACCAATCACATAGGGCCAAACTCAGGAACTATCAGACCAATCACATAGGGCCGAACTCAGGAACTATCACACAAATCACATAGGGCCGAACTCAGGAACTATCAGACCAATCACATAGGGCCGAACTCAGGAACTATCACACAAATCACATAGGGCCGAACTCAGGAACTATCAGACCAATCACATAGGGCCGAACTCAGGAACTATCACACAAATCACATAGGGCCGAACTCAGGAACTATCACACAAATCACATAGGGCCGAACTCAGGAACTATCAGACCAATCACATAGGGCCAAACTCAGGAACTATCAGACCAATCACATAGGGCCGAACTCAGGAACTATCAGACCAATCACATAGGGCCGAACTCAGGAACTATCACACAAATCACATAGGGCCGAACTCAGGAACTATCAGACCAATCACATAGGGCCGAACTCAGGAACTATCACACAAATCACATAGGCCGAACTCAGGAACTATCAGACCAATCACATAGGGCCGAACTCAGGAACTATCACACAAATCACATAGGGCCGAACTCAGAAATCACAAATCACATAGGGCCGAACTCAGGAACTATCAGACCAATCACATAGGGCCAAACTCAGGAACTATCAGACCAATCACATAGGGCCGAACTCAGGAACTATCAGATCAATCACATAGGGCCAAACTCAGGAACTATCACACCAATCACATAGGGCCGAACTCAGGAACTATCAGACCAATCACATAGGGTCAAACTCAGGAACTATCAGACCAATCACATAGGGCCGAACTCAGGAACTATCAGACCAATCACATAGGGCCGAACTCAGGAACTATCACACCAATCACATAGGGAACTCAGGAACTATCAGACAATCAGGAACTATCAGACCAATCACATAGGGCCGAACTCAGGAACTATCACACAAATCACATAGGGCCGAACTCAGGAACTATCACACAAATCACATAGGGCCGAACTCAGGAACTATCAGACCAATCACATAGGGCCGAACTCAGGAACTATCACACAAATCACATAGGGCCGAACTCAGGAACTATCACACAAATCACATAGGGCCGAACTCAGGAACTATCAGACCAATCACATAGGGCCAAACTCAGGAACTATCAGACCAATCACATAGGGCCGAACTCAGGAACTATCAGACCAATCACATAGGGCCAAACTCAGGAACTATCAGACCAATCACATAGGGCCGAACTCAGGAACTATCACACAAATCACATAGGGCCGAACTCAGGAACTATCACACAAATCACATAGGGCCGAACTCAGGAACTATCAGACCAATCACATAGGGCCGAACTCAGGAACTATCAGACCAATCACATAGGGCCAAACTCAGGAACTATCAGACCAATCACATAGGGCCGAACTCAGGAACTATCAGATCAATCACATAGGGCCAAACTCAGGAACTATCACACCAATCACATAGGGCCGAACTCAGGAACTATCAGACCAATCACATAGGGTCAAACTCAGGAACTATCAGACCAATCACATAGGGCCGAACTCAGGAACTATCAGACCAATCACATAGGGCCGAACTCAGGAACTATCACACCAATCACATAGGGCCGAACTCAGGAACTATCAGACCAATCACATAGGGCCGAACTCAGGAACTATCACACAAATCACATAGGGCCGAACTCAGGAACTATCAGACCAATCACATAGGGCCGAACTCAGGAACTATCAGACCAATCACATAGGGCCGAACTCAGGAACTATCACACCAATCACATAGGGCCGAACTCAGGAACTATCACACAAATCACATAGGGCCGAACTCAGGAACTATCAGACCAATCACATAGGGCCGAACTCAGGAACTATCACACAAATCACATAGGGCCGAACTCAGGAACTATCACACAAATCACATAGGGCCGAACTCAGGAACTATCAGACCAATCACATAGGGCCAAACTCAGGAACTATCAGACCAATCACATAGGGCCGAACTCAGGAACTATCAGATCAATCACATAGGGCCAAACTCAGGAACTATCACACCAATCACATAGGGCCGAACTCAGGAACTATCAGACCAATCACATAGGGTCAAACTCAGGAACTATCAGACCAATCACATAGGGCCGAACTCAGGAACTATCAGACCAATCACATAGGGCCGAACTCAGGAACTATCACACCAATCACATAGGGCCGAACTCAGGAACTATCAGACCAATCACATAGGGCCAAACTTAGGAACTATCAGACCAATCACATAGGGCCGAACTCAGGAACTATCACACAAATCACATAGGGCCGAACTCAGGAACTATCACACAAATCACATAGGGCCGAACTCAGGAACTATCAGACCAATCACATAGGGCCGAACTCAGGAACTATCACACAAATCACATAGGGCCGAACTCAGGAACTATCACACAAATCACATAGGGCCGAACTCAGGAACTATCAGACCAATCACATAGGGCCAAACTCAGGAACTATCAGACCAATCACATAGGGCCGAACTCAGGAACTATCAGACCAATCACATAGGGCCAAACTCAGGAACTATCAGACCAATCACATAGGGAACTCAGGAACTAACAAATCACATAGGGGAACTCAGGAACTATCACACAAATCAACTCACAGGAACTATCACACAAATCACATAGGGCCGAACTCAGGAACTATCAGACCAATCACATAGGGCCGAACTCAGGAACTATCAGACCAATCATAGGGCCGAACTAGAACCAAATCAGGAACTATCAGACCAATCATAGGGCCGAACTCAGGAACTATCAGATCAATCACATAGGGCCAAACTCAGGAACTATCACACCAATCACATAGGGCCGAACTCAGGAACTATCAGACCAATCACATAGGGTCAAACTCAGGAACTATCAGACCAATCACATAGGGCCGAACTCAGGAACTATCAGACCAATCACATAGGGCCGAACTCAGGAACTATCACACCAATCACATAGGGCCGAACTCAGGAACTATCAGACCAATCACATAGGGCCGAACTCAGGAACTATCACACAAATCACATAGGGCCGAACTCAGGAACTATCAGACCAATCACATAGGGCCGAACTCAGGGCCGAACTCAGGAACTATCACACAAATCACATAGGGCCGAACTCAGGAACTATCACACAAACTAGGGCCGAACAGACCAATCACATAGGGCCAAACTCAGGAACTATCAGACCAATCACATAGGGCCGAACTCAGGAACTATCACACAAATCACATAGGGCCGAACTCAGGAACTATCAGACCAATCACATAGGGCCGAACTCAGGAACTATCACACAAATCACATAGGGCCGAACTCAGGAACTATCAGACCAATCACATAGGGCCGAACTCAGGAACTATCACACAAATCACATAGGGCCGAACTCAGGAACTATCAGATCAATCACATAGGGCCAAACTCAGGAACTATCACACCAATCACATAGGGCCGAACTCAGGAACTATCAGACCAATCACATAGGGTCAAACTCAGGAACTATCAGACCAATCACATAGGGCCGAACTCAGGAACTATCAGACCAATCACATAGGGCCGAACTCAGGAACTATCAGACCAATCACATAGGGCCAAACTTAGGAACTATCACACCAATCACATAGGGCCGAACTCAGGAACTATTAGACCAATCACATAGGGCCGAACTCAGGAACTATCACACCAATCACATCGGGCCGAACTCAGGAACTATCACACCAATCATATAGGGCCAAACTCAGGACCTATCAGACCAATCACATAGGGCCGAACTCAGGAACTATCACACAAATCACATTGGGCCGAACTCAGGAACTATCAGACCAATCACATAGGGCCGAACTCAGGACCTATCAGACCAATCACATAGGGCCGAACTCAGGACCTATCAGACCAATCACATTGGGCCAAACTTAGGACCTATCAGACCAATCACATTGGGCCAAACTCAGGATTGAACAATTAGGGGTTTACAATGTTATTTCCTGTGGGATGCAGTATGCATCATGATCATGAAGTAAAAACATACTGTACAGACAGAGCCAAAGACAAACCCTGGCAGGAGAAGACAAAGTGAGAGAGAGGGCTGAGATGCAGGTTTTCTCTGGTCCCAGTACCCATAGGGCTCTGGTGAAAAATAGTGCACTATGTAGGGAGGCTGGGGACATGTACCCTACGCTCCTCCCTGTTCCAGTCCTGCACTGCTTTCCTCATCATTAAACCCCATCACTGTGTCCATTTTCCTAGCTATCTGAGTAAAGCAGACACAGGGAGCGTGAAACAAAAACAACTGCTTCCATTCTATGCTGTTTACCAACCATATTCCAGAGCAGATGAAATAGCCTGTGTTTGTCATCATCACAGTGCTTTGTGCTACATACACACAGACCCAACATCAAACCCTTACTGAGACCCCTACTTACCCTGCTGCCTGCCTCTCTGGGATAAACCGCTTTCCTTTGGTGGCCAGGAGAACCGACCAGTGGTGGGGTGGATCCAGGGGGATGAGAGAGGTAAGGGGTAAGAGGAGAGGGGAACGAGAGAGGTAAGGGGTAAGAGGAGAGGGGAACGAGAGAGGTAAGGGGTAAGAGGAGAGGGGAATGAGAGAGGGAAGGGGTAAGAGGGAAGGAGACCTACAGGATGAGTGTTATCACAGTACAACACAGCAGAGACAGGGACCAGGGTCTGGGGGGGACCACTCTGTAAAGTCAAGGTTTTATTTCAGATGCCCCGTACAGAGACATTGGAAGAGGGATCATCAAAGGGGTCCAGTTTCCATGCCTTGGCTCTGATCACGTTAGAGAATTATGTGAAGACATAGGGGGAATAGTAGTCAGTGTTTCATCCTAATACAGAGATTTATAATCACACCTCGAGGTAGAACGGGTTGTAGAACACATACAGTTACAAGCTGTATCATCACCAAACAGCATTATTCTGTATTAGTCCCAGTGGTTCTTAGGAACAGCCACAGGGGAAAGGGAAGCTAGTTGTGTTATGTGGAACAAAGTGGTGAAACAGAGCAGTGAGTTCCAGGAATGTAAAACAAAGTCAATCCACACTTTACACTTTCTCCAACAGCAGACAGACAGACGTACCATCTATCTGAAGGACGGGAAATGGAACACACGCGTGTGGTGGACACACACACACGCACGCACGCCAGGCATATACACACACACTGCTCACACATATAGTGGCGTTAAATTCCCCTCATTTAAAGATCATGACCTGTTTCCACACATGCATTATCTCTTAAGAAAAGCCTCCATGCAGTGGAATCAATTAAAACCTAACAGCCTGAATACGGGATTAAAAAACACACTGCAAGTCCCACTAGCGCTGATAAGGCTGTTTGGGATTCTCATATATCAGATAAAATGATTATCCAAGAAAGAGTTGATTTAGCCTTTAAATAGACCAGAGCCAGATTATGGGTGTCTTTTAAAGTCTAAATGCCAAGCAGCTTCGATCAGTGCCATATTCTTTTTAAGCACAAATATTTCTTAATGCTAAATAGAAACACACTGCTTGGTGTTTCTAAGTCCCTGTTGTTGTCGAACACACTTAACGACTTTCTGCACGCTGTGGCGAAAACAGAGCAGCCAGAGTTTCACTTATCAACAACAAATAGAGACCAGATGATTTGGAGAGTGGAGAAACACAACTCCAAGGCAGTGATCCACTCGTACTACTCAGACAGGGGGAGGTAAAGAGGCCTGGCCTCTAGAACAAAGCAGACCCTGCCTTCACCTCTCTGTCCTATAGTAGCTGCTGTCCTGACTCCACTACCAATCCCCCAGCTAGTTATACATGAGGTTAGAAGAGTGAGGATGCACTAGTGTGTTCTAAAAAATAAGGACGTAGTACGCTAGTTCACGATAGTTGAGGTGTAGGGATTGTTACTAACCCCACCCTCAAATCTATAATGGTTATGGCTATTCATGTGGTCCATGGACTCCACGGATGTGGCCTAGACAGGGAAAATGTCTTTCATTGTAATACGCTGATACAACAAGACCTTATTTACACAGTAGGATGATGCTCTCCAATACTGAAGGGGTTGTAGTCCTGATTTAGGCCTAGTGTCCTTTCAAACCCTGATTGATTTGTCCTTATCTGTGTGGCCTCTATGCTGCAGTTACATTAACAGGTTGTCAGCATTTGATTAATGTCCTAAAGACACTTCCTGGGTCATATTACACTCATATTATGTTTAGAGTTGAACATTAGATAGTGGTAATGTATCATAGGGCTGACGTTCACACATATGCTTAGGTTTCTGACCCCATGTAGTTCTCACAGAGCAGGTTACTTTGCATATGGTTGGTTACCATACTCCCTTTATCTTATGTGTCACAATGTAAAATATGCTTGAACAATAACAGACAACTTCAACAGTATTTTTGTGTGCCAGACTGCTGTTGGATCTTCTCTCCTCCTAACTAACTGACATGTCATCCCCTGGTCAACCTGACCTAGTCCCAGTACTCCAACCTCAACCCTGCATCCAGCCACACACACGCTGAACAGGAATACGGATTCTATAGGTTACTCATACTGTATGTACACTAACAGATACTCAGGGATACGGACTTCTATAGGTTAATCATACTGTATGTACACTAACAGATACTCAGGGATACGGACTTCTATAGGTTAATCATACTGCATGTACACTCACAGATACTCAGGGATACGGACTTCTATAGGTTACTCATACTGTATGTACACTAACAGATACTCAGGGATACGGACTTCTATAGGTTACTCATACTGTATGTACACTAACAGATACTCAGGGATACGGACTTCTATAGGTTACTCATACTGTATGTACACTAACAGATACTCAGGGATACTGACTTCTATAGGTTACTCATACTGTATGTACACTAACAGATACTCAGGGATACGGACTTCTATAGGTTACTCATACTGTATGTACACTAACAGATACTCAGGGATACGGACTTCTATAGGTTACTCATACTGTATGTACACTAACAGATACTCAGGGATACGGACTTCTATAGGTTACTCATACTGTATGTACACTAACAGATACTCAGGGATACGGACTTCTATAGGTTACTCATACTGTATGTACACTAACAGATACTCAGGGATACGGACTTCTATAGGTTACTCATACTGTATGTACACTAACAGATACTCAGGGATACGGACTTCTATAGGTTACTCATACTGTATGTACACTAACAGATACTCAGGGATACGGACTTCTATAGGTTACTCATACTGTATGTACACTAACAGATACTCAGGGATACGGACTTCTATAGGTTACTCATACTGTATGTACACTAACAGATACTCAGGGATACGGACTTCTATAGGTTACTCATACTCACTCACAGTCTGTGAATGTATACTTGCACATAGTAACACACACAGTTGTAGTACATAATAACAGACAACTGTACCTTGTTGTGTTTTTGATCTCTGGCCATCCTCATACACCTCATACATCAGTTCTGTTGAACACACCCAATCTGGAATACAGCTCACTGTTTCTTTGTCTCTTCCTCTCTCTTAGAGGATGAGTGTCTTTCACCCAGCTCACATCACAGCCATACAAACGGCAATTAAAAGGGATGTGCTACCCTAACTCTGTGTGGAGAGAGAGAGAGAGAGAGAGAGAGAGAGAGAGAGAGAGAGAGAGAGAGAGAGAGAGAGAGAGAGAGAGAGAGAGAGCAGCGAGACTGTAAAGCACCACCTCTCCCTTTCAAAATGATGACTGATATCGTGTCTATTGATCTTTATTACAATAGCAGCAAGCTGTAAAATGTTTGATGGTTTTGTACAGATCTTAGTGCCTCATTCATAATTACCACTACACATGTAGAACCAAGGGTAACTTCAGACGGGGCTGCAGAGGGAAACGCTGCTGCCATGCTATAGGGATGATAGGCAGGAGAAGACTCGCTGGGCCTTGGCTTCACAGGGAGGGAGCTCACAGCCCTGAGGCTATCATTCTTCTTGCCATATACCTGCTCCCAACTGCTGCAACTTAGTTTGACAAAGATCAGATTGTATTATGAGAGTTGAGTTTAAATAAGAAATGACTGACTTCTCTTCCTTCCAGCAAGTACTAACTCCACTTTATTTTTGAATCCCCGTTTTTGATTTTGACAAGAACAAGTACTGAGGGGAGTAGAGGGATGGGATGGGAATGTTCTGCTCATTTGCAAGAACAAAATCCACCACCTGGTGTACTGTGTAAATTGACCTGAAATCCCTGAAGTCTGAGCTTTAAAAGCTACTCATTACATAAGGTAAGTACTTTACAATGTAGTATCTGGCAATTCTTCTTGTTAGCTCACCCCTCCCCTTTGCATGTGTGCCCTCTCTGCAACACAACAAATGAGGTAAGAGAAGAAGAAAAAACAGAGAGAGAAAAAGAGAGAGAGAAAGAGATAGACTTAATGGAGGTGAATTATTCTAACCCTTTGTCCCAGGTCTGGAGAGAAACAGAAACACTGCCACTCTGCTTGAACGCAAACACGCTCCACACTCCTCCTCTTCACGACTTGTCCTCCTGTGCCATGCTTTCTGGGACACGTAGGAAGCATATGAAGCACATCACGCCTAGGGCTGGCCCTGCTTTCTCTGTCCTCCTCTGTCCCCGGCCTGCTCAAACTTTAATGGCTACAGCGCTGCTCTGTCAGGGGGAGAGAGTCAGAGGAGAGCAGACACAGTCAGACACATGTGCTTGGGTCTGTTCCTCCACTCCACTGTCTGTTCACATTACAACAGAGAGAGAGACACTCTCCTCTCCATGGGATACTCTACTGTGGGTCTGGAGAGAAGAGAGAGAGAGAGAGAGAGAGAGAGAGAGAGAGAGAGAGAGAGAGAGAGAGAGAGAGAGAGAGAGAGAGAGAGAGAGAGAGAGAGAGAGAGAGAGAGAGAGAGAGAGAGAGAAAGAAAGAAAGAAAGAAAGAAAGAAAGAAAGAAAGAAAGAAAGAAAGAGAAAGAAAGAAAGAAAGAAAGAAAGAAAGAAAGAAAGAAAGAAAGAAAGGTAAAGAAAGAAAGGGACAGAGAGAAAGGGAACAAGAGAGAAAGGGACAGAGAGAAAGGGACAGAGAGAAAGGGACAGAGAGACAGAGAAAGGGAACGAGAGAGAAAGGGAACGAGAGAAAGGGAACGAGAGAGAAAGGGAACGAGAGAGAAAGGGACAGAGAGAAAGGGACAGAGAGAAAGGGACAGAGAGACAGAGAAAGGGAACGAGAGAGAAAGGGAACGAGAGAAAGGGAACGAGAGAGAAAGGGAACGAGAGAGGAAGGGACAGAGAGAAAGGGAGAGAGAGACAGAGAAAGGGAGACAGAGAGAGAAAGGGAAAGAGAAATAGAGAGAGAGAGATAGAAAGAGAGAAAGGGAGAGAGAGTGAGAACATTAGCCCAGCTAGCTAGAGAATAGAAGAATTGCTTATATACTATAGACAGACAGGAAGAGGAGAGCATCCTGGCATCTGTTTAATAATGTATTAAGCCCTAGCTGTACCAGTCCAGATATACGGGCGAGGGCAGCAGTGAGGGTAGCCCTGATTTGTGCCCTCTAGCATTGTTTAAGAAATGAATAATGGATGGGTTAAACGATGGAGTTAAGAGTGAATTAGGAGGAGGGTGCTGTGTTCAGTTGGATTTATGTAGAGGAGGATAGAAGTTGTCACCGTAACAAAATAAAGAGCCATTGAAGATGAGACTGAAGGCCCTTACAGCAAGGAGAATATATTGTTTCTCTGATAATATTGATCTCAGACCAGGTAACAATATAAAGAGGCATCAGTGATACACTTTCTGAGGCTGAAGGACCTTACAGCAGAAAGATATACTGTTATTTGTCTAATACTGATTTCAGAAAAGTGGTCTAGTGTTTTTGACAGTAGACTTTTCACTGGAGATCCGATCCAGAGAAGGAGGATAGCAGTGTCTGTCTGTCTGTCTGTCTGTCTGTCTGTCTGTCTGTCTGTCTGTCTGTCTGTCTGTCTGTCTGTCTGTCTGTCTGTCTGTCTGTCTGTCTGTCTGTCTGTCTGTCTGTCTGTCTGTCTGTCTGTCTGTCTGTCTGTCTGTCTGTCTGTCTGTCTGTCTGTCTGTCTGTCTGTCTGTCTGTCTGTCTGTCTGTCTGTCTGTCTGTCTGTCTGTCTGTCTGTCTGTCTGTCTGTCTGTCTGTCTGTCTGTCTGTCTGTCTGTCTGTAAAGGGACTTAGAGGCAACCAGACTCAGCATCACCAACCGGGGCTACCATTGATTAACATTTCAAATCCAGGGAATACTTTGTAAATGAAAAGAAAAGCAAACTTTGAGCTCTTCAAAAGTGATGGAGAGGCAGGGAAAGGGGAAAAAGAAAGAGAAAAAGAGTGATGCAGAGTACACAGGAAGCATTTTCACATAGCGTCATGTATAAGTCATGAAGGCCTGACAGAGAACGGCACATTCTCTATTCCCTTTGGCTGTCTCATGCTGCCAGCTGTGGGAGGCAGGATGAACAAGTTGTTCCGGACCCTCTCTCTTTCCCCCCCTCCCATTCATCTCCATGCTCTCTTTCCCCCCCTCCCATTCATCTCCATGCTCTCTTTCCCCCCCTCCCATTCCTCTCCATGCTCTCTTTCCCCCTCTCATTCCTCTCCATGCTCTCTTCCCCCTCTCATTCCTCTCCATGCTCTCTTTCCCCCCTCTCATTCCTCTCCATGCTCTCTTTCCCCCCTCTCATTCCTCTCCATGCTCTCTTTCCCCCCTCTCATTCCTCTCCATGCTCTCTTTCCCCCTCTCATTCCTCTCCATGCTCTCTTTTCCCCCTCTCATTCCTCTCCATGCTCTCTTTCCCCCTCTCATTCCTCTCCATGCTCTCTTTCCCCCTCTCATTCCTCTCCATGCTCTCTTTCCCCCTCTCATTCCTCTCCATGCTCTCTTTCCCCCCTCTCATTCCTCTCCATGCTTTCTTTCCCCCTCTCATTCCTCTCCATGCTCTCTTTCCCCTCATTCCTCTCCATCTTCCCTCCATGCTCTCCATTTCTTTCCCCCTCTCATTCCTCTCCATGCTCTCTTTCCCCCCCTCTCATTCCTCTCCATGCTCTCTTTCCCCCTCTCATTCCTCTCCATGCTCTCTTTCCCCCCTCTCATTCCTCTCCATGCTCTCTTTCCCCCTCTCATTCCTCTCCATGCTCTCTTTTCCCCCCTCTCATTCCTCTCCATGCTCTCTTTCCCCCTCTCATTCCTCTCCATGCTCTCTTTCCCCCCTCTCATTCCTCTCCATGCTCTGGAGGTTCTTTCCCCCCTCTCATTCCTCTCCATGCTCTCTTTCCCCCCTCTCATTCCTCTCCATGCTCTCTTTCCCCCCTCTCATTCCTCTCCATGCTCTCTTTCCCCCTCTCATTCCTCTCCATGCTCTCTTTTCCCCCTCTCATTCCTCTCCATGCTCTCTTTCCCCCTCTCATTCCTCTCCATGCTCTCTTTCCCCCTCTCATTCCTCTCCATGCTCTCTTTTCCCCCTCTCATTCCTCTCCATGCTCTCTTTCCCCCTCTCATTCCTCTCCATGCTCTCTTTCCCCCTCTCATTCCTCTCCATGCTCTCTTTCCCCCCCTCTCATTCCTCTCCATGCTCTCTTTCCCCCCCTCTCATTCCTCTCCATGCTCTCTTTCCCCCCTCTCATTCCTCTCCATGCTCTCTTTCCCCCCTCTCATTCCTCTCCATGCTCTCTTCCCCCTCTCATTCTTCTCCATGCTCTCTTTTCCCCCTCTCATTCCTCTCCATGCTCTCTTTTCCCCCTGTCATTCCTCTCCATGCTCTCTTTCCCCCTCTCCCCAAACTCTCTCTTCCCCCTAATCCCTCTCTCCCCTCTCTCTCTTATCTCTCTCACCCTCCTTCTATCTCTCCCTCTCTTTCTTTAAACCCCTGTCTCTCTCTCCTCTTGCCCCTCTCCGAGCCTGGAGGTTCCCATGCTCAAGGATCCAGGCTGGATAGGAGGCAGGCAGGGTTGGGCAAGGTGGGGTACCGGGGGCGACCCTCCTGCTGCTCCTGCTACCCCTGATCCTGCCTGTGCTCTGCTCCGTTCCAATACAGTAACCCTGTGTTCAGCCAGTCTGACAGATCTCAGGCTGAACACCCACAAGCACCCCGGGACTCAACACCACACAGATCCAGCACCAGCTCCAACACAGACATCCTCTCCCTCCTTCCCTTCTTCTCTCTCTACTTTCTCTCGCTTTCCTTTTGAGATTCAATAGCAGCCCTAGAGGCATAGAAAGAAAGCGAGAGAAAGGGAGTGTAAAAACATCTAGAGCTTTATTTACAAAGGGCCCAGGTATTGCTCAGGCTGGTGTTAAATCTTGGAAAGTGATTTATTTTCTGCCCATGTGTGGCACCGTTCCCTGAGGCGTAATTCAGTGGTGGACCGCCTCTCTCTCTCCTCTGCCTTCTCCCTGTGTCCACCCCTAGCCTGTCCTCTCTCTCCTCTCTCTCTCTCTCTCTCTCTCTCTCTCTCTCTCTCTCTCTCTCTCTCTCTCTCTCTCTCTCTCTCTCTCTCCCTCTCTCTCTCTCTCTCTCTTCCTCCCTCTCTAGTCATGTCCTCTCTCTCTCTCTCTCTCTCTCTCTCTCCTCCTAAGGTGCCTCCTCACCCGCCTGCCCGCCCGTCGCAATCGAATGCCCGCCCGTTGCAATTTACTGTGGCTGCAGAGGGTCATAAAAGAAGAATGGATTAATCTGGAACACGGCATAAACAATATGACTGTGACAGCCCTATTAAAACTAGTGCTACTCAGCATCAATTCTCCCCCAGCCCCGTCCAGCCCTGCCTGCTGTTCACTCATCAGAGAGCGAGCGAACAGGAGAAAAACTAAGTGTGCAACACAAATGGCACCCTATTCCCTATATAGTGCCCTATGGACACTGGTCTAAAGCAGTGCACTATAATGGGAACAGGGTGCCATTAGAGACAGACATAAGTCCACAGGCTTGTTATTGTGCTTCCCAGGGTATCATGTTCAGTAGAAGAGGCGTTTCACATCTCCATATAGCAGCCGGACCTTTTAACTGTTTAACCTTTAGACATCATCGGCTGTATCGGATGTGCCCATCCAGAATGGTGGCTCCCTGAGCGCTCGTTAGCCAGGCCGGGATGCTTCTTGACCCTGTGTCCCGCACCCTAGCCCTGTCCTGGCCTGGTGGTAGGGTGCCTTCCTGTCCCTGTGTCCCGCCCCCTAGTCCTGTCCTGGCCTGGTGGTAGGGTGCCTTCCTGTCCCTGTGTCCCACCCCCTAGCCCTGTCCTGGCCTGGTGGTATGTTGTCTTCCTGGCCCTGTGTCCCACCCCCTAGTCCTGTCCTGGCCTGGTGGTAGGGTGCCTTCCTGTCCCTGTGTCCAATCCCCTAGTACTGTCCTGGCCTGGTGATAAGGTGCCTTCCTGACCCTGTGTCCCGCACCCTAGCCCTGTCCTGGCCTGGTGGTATGTTGCCTTCCTGGCCCTGAATCCCACCCCCTAGTCCTGTCCTGGTCTGGTGATAAGGTGCCTTCCTGGCCCTGTGTCCCACCCCCTAGTCCTGTCCTGGCCTGGTGATAAGGTGCCTTCCTGTCCCTGTCCTGGCCTGGTGGTAGGGTGCCTTCCTGTCCCTGTGTCCCGCCCCCTAGCCCTGTCCTGGCCTGGTGATAAGGTGCCTTCCTGTCCCTCTCCGGTCCCTTAGCCATGTACTGGCCTGGTGATAAGGTGCCTTTCTGTCCCTGTCATGTCCTGGCCTGGTGATAAGGTGCATTCCTGTCCCTGTCCTGCCCCCTAGTCCTGTCCTGGCCTGGCGATAAGGTGCCTTCCTGTCCCTGTCCTGCTCCCTAGTCATGTCCTGGCCTGGTGGTACGGTGCATTCCTGTCCTGCCCCCTAGTCCTGTCCTGGCCTGGTGATAAGGTGCCTTCCTGTCCCTGTCCTGCCCCCTAGTCATGTCCTGGCCTGGTGGTACGGTGCATTCCTGTCCCTGTCCTGTCCCCTTGTCCTGTCCTGGCCTGGTGGTAGGGTGCCTTCCTGTCCCTGTTCTGCCCCCTAGCCCTGTCCTGGCCTGGTGATAAGGTGCCTTCCTATCCCTGTCCTGGCCTGGTGGTAGGGTGCCTTCCTGTCCCTGTGTCCCGCCCCCTAGCCCTGTCCTGGCCTGGTGATAAGGGCCTTCCTGTCCCTGTCCTGCCCCTTAACCATGTCCTGGCCTGGTGATAAGGTGCCTTCCTGTCCCTGTCCTGGCCTGGTGGTAGGGTGCCTTTCTGTCCCTGTGTCCCACCCCATAGTCTGTCCTGGCCTGGTGATAAGGTGCCTTCCTGTCCCGGTCCTGCCCCCTAGCCCTGTCCTGGCCTGGTGGTAGGGTGCCTTCCTGTCCCTGTATCCCGCCCCCTAGTCCTGTCCTGGCCTGGTGATAAGGTGCCTTCCTGTCCCTGTATCCCGCCCCCTAGCCCTGTCCTGGCCTGGTGATAAGGTGCCTTCCTGTCCCTGTATCCCGCCCCCTAGTCATGTCCTGGCCTGGTGATAAGGTGCCTTCCTGTCCCTGTATCCCGCCCCCTAGTCATGTCCTGGCCTGGTGATAAGGTGCCTTCCTGTCCCTGTCCTGGCCTGGTGGTAGGGTGCCTTCCTGTCCCTGTGTCCCGCCCCCTAGCCCTGTCCTGGCCTGGTGATAAGGTGCCTTCCTGTCCCTGTCCTGCCCCCTAGCCATGTCCTGGCCTGGTGATAAGGTGCCTTCCTGTCCCTGTCCTGTCCCCTAGTCATGTACTGGCCTGGTGGTAGGGTGCATTCCTGTCCCTGTCCTGCCCCCTAGTCCTTTCCTGGCCTGGTGGTAGGGTGCATTCCTGTCCCTGTCCTGCCCCCTAGTCCTGTCCTGGCCTGGTGGTAGGGTGCCTTCCTGTCCCTGTATCCCGCCCCCTAGCCCTGTCCTGGCCTGGTGATAAGGTGCCTTCCTGTCCCTGTATCCCGCCCCCTAGTCCTGTCCTGGCCTGGTGATAAGGTGCCTTCCTGTCCCTGTATCCCGCCCCCTAGTCATTTCCTGGCCTGGTGATAAGGTGCCTTCCTGTCCCTGTATCACGCCCCCTAGTCCTGTCCTGGCCTGGTGATAAGGTGCCTTCCTGTCCCTGTATCCCGCCCCCTAGTCCTGTCCTGGCCTGGTGATAAGGTGCCTTCCTGTCCCTGTCCTGGCCTAGTGGTAGGGTGACTTCCTGTCCCTGTGTCCCCCCCCTAGCCCTGTCCTGGCCTGGTGATAAGGTGCCTTCCTGTCCCGGTCCTGCCCCCTAGCCCTGTCCTGGCCTGGTGGTAGGGTGCCTTCCTGTCCCTGTATCCCGCCCCCTAGTCCTGTCCTGGCCTGGTGATAAGGTGCCTTCCTGTCCCTGTATCCCGCCCCCTAGTCCTGTCCTGGCCTGGTGATAAGGTGCCTTCCTGTCCCTGTATCCCGCCCCCTATTCCTGTCGTGGCCCGGTGATAAGGTGCCTTCCTGTCCCTGTATCCCGCCCCCTAGCCCTGTCCTGGCCTGGTGATAAGGTGCCTTCCTGTCCCTGTATCCCGCCCCCTAGTCATGTCCTGGCCTGATGATAAGGTGCCTTCCTGTCCCTGTATCCCGCCCCCTAGTCATGTCCTGGCCTGGTGATAAGGTGCCTTCCTGTCCCTGTCCTGGCCTGGTGGTAGAGTGCATTCCTGTCCCTGTCCTGCCCCCTAGTCCTGTCCTGGCCTGGTGGTAGGGTGCCTTCCTGTCCCTGTATCCCGCCCCCTAGTCATGTCCTGGCCTGATGATAAGGTGCCTTCCTGTCCCTGTATCCCGCCCCCTAGTCATGTCCTGGCCTGGTGATAAGGTGCCTTCCTGTCCCTGTCCTGGCCTGGTGGTAGAGTGCATTCCTGTCCCTGTCCTGCCCCCTAGTCCTGTCCTGGCCTGGTGGTAGGGTGCCTTCCTGTCCCTGTATCCCGCCCCCTAGCCCTGTCCTGGCCTGGTGATAAGGTGCCTTCCTGTCCCTGTATCCCGCCCCCTAGCCCTGTCCTGGCCTGGTGATAAGGTGCCTTCCTGTCCCTGTATCCCGCCCCCTAGTCATGTCCTGGCCTGGTGATAAGGTGCCTTCCTGTCCCTGTCCTGGCCTGGTGGTAGGGTGCCTTCCTGTCCCTGTGTCCCGCCCCCTAGCCCTGTCCTGGCCTGGTGATAAGGTGCCTTCCTGTCCCTGTCCTGCCCCCTAGCCATGTCCTGGCCTGGTGATAAGGTGCCTTCCTGTCCCTGTCCTGTCCCCTAGTCATGTACTGGCCTGGTGGTAGGGTGCATTCCTGTCCCTGTCCTGCCCCCTAGTCCTTTCCTGGCCTGGTGGTAGGGTGCATTCCTGTCCCTGTCCCTGTCCTGCCCCCTAGTCCTGTCCTGGCCTGGTGGTAGGGTGCCTTCCTGTCCCTGTATCCCGCCCCCTAGCTCTGTCCTGGCCTGGTGATAAGGTGCCTTCCTGTCCCTGTATCCCGCCCCCTAGTCATGTCCTGGCCTGGTGATAAGGTGCCTTCCTGTCCCTGTATCCCGCCCCCTAGTCATTTCCTGGCCTGGTGATAAGGTGCCTTCCTGTCCCTGTATCACGCCCCCTAGTCCTGTCCTGGCCTGGTGATAAGGTGCCTTCCTGTCCCTGTATCCCGCCCCCTAGTCCTGTCCTGGCCTGGTGATAAGGTGCCTTCCTGTCCCTGTCCTGGCCTAGTGGTAGGGTGACTTCCTGTCCCTGTGTCCCCCCCCTAGCCCTGTCCTGGCCTGGTGATAAGGTGCCTTCCTGTCCCGGTCCTGCCCCCTAGCCCTGTCCTGGCCTGGTGGTAGGGTGCCTTCCTGTCCCTGTATCCCGCCCCCTAGTCCTGTCCTGGCCTGGTGATAAGGTGCCTTCCTGTCCCTGTATCCCGCCCCCTAGCCCTGTCCTGGCCTGGTGATAAGGTGCCTTCCTGTCCCTGTATCCCCCCCTAGTCATGTCCTGGCCTGATGATAAGGTGCCTTCCTGTCCCTGTATCCCGCCCCTAGTCATGTCCTGGCCTGGTGATAAGGTGCCTTCCTGTCCCTGTCCTGGCCTGGTGGTAGAGTGCATTCCTGTCCCTGTCCTGCCCCCTAGTCCTGTCCTGGCCTGGTGGTAGGGTGCCTTCCTGTCCCTGTATCCCGCCCCTAGTCATGTCCTGGCCTGATGATAAGGTGCCTTCCTGTCCCTGTATCCCGCCCCTAGTCATGTCCTGGCCTGGTGATAAGGTGCCTTCCTGTCCCTGTCCTGGCCTGGTGGTAGGGTGCATTCCTGTCCCTGTCCTGCCCCCTAGTCCTGTCCTGGCCTGGTGGTAGGGTGCCTTCCTGTCCCTGTATCCCGCCCCCTAGCCCTGTCCTGGCCTGGTGATAAGGTGCCTTCCTGTCCCTGTATCCCGCCCCCTAGTCCTGTCCTGGCCTGGTGATAAGGTGCCTTCCTGTCCCTGTATCCCGCCCCCTAGTCCTGTCCTGGCCTGGTGATAAGGTGCCTTCCTGTCCCTGTCCTGCCCCCTAGTCCTGTCCTGGCCTGGTGGTAGGGTGCCTTCCTGTCCCTGTATCCTGCCCCCTAGTCCTGTCCTGGCCTGGTGGTAGAGTGCCTTCCTGTCCCTGTCCTGCCCCCTAGTCCTGTCCTGGCCTCGTGATAAGGTGCCTTCCTGTCACTGTATCTCACCCCCTAGTCCTGTCCTGTCCTGGTGATAAGGTGCCTTCCTGTCCCTGTCCTGGCCTAGTGGTAGGGTGACTTCCTGTCCCTGTGTCCCGCCCCCTAGCCCTGTCCTGGCCTGGTGATAAGGTGCCTTCCTGTCCCTGTCCTGCCCCCTAGCCATGTCCTGGCCTGGTGATAAGGTGCCTTTCTGTCCCTGTCCTGCCCCCTAGTACTGTTCTGGCCTGGTGATAAGGTGCCTTTCTGTCCCTGTATGCCGCCCCCTAGCCCTGTCCTGGCCTGGTGATAAGGTGCCTTCCTGTCCATGTCCTGCCCCTAGTCCTGTCCTGGCCTGGTGGTAGGGTGCCTTCCTGTCCCTGTATCCTGACCCCTAGTCCTGTCCTGGCCTGGTGATAAGGTGCCTTTCTGTCCCTGTATCCCGCCCGCTAGCCCTGTCCTGGCCTGGTGGTAGGGTGCCTTTCTGTCCCCGTCCTGCCCCCTTGTCATGTCCTGGCCTGGTGATAAGGTGCCTTCCTGTCCCTGTCCTGCCCCCTAGTCATGTACTGGCCTGGAACTAGGGTGCATTCCTGTCCATGTCCTGCCCCCTAGTCCTGTCCTGGCCTGGTGGTAGGGTGCCTTCGTGTCCCTGTCCTGCCCCCTAGCCCTGTCCTGGGCTGGTGGTAGAGTGCCTTCCTGTCCCTGTCCTGCCCCCTAGTCCTGTCCTGGCCTGGTGGTAGAGTACCTTCCTGTCCCTATCCTACCCCCTAGTCCTGTCCTGGCCTGGTGGTAGGGTGCCTTCCTGTCCCTGTATCCTGCCCCCTAGTCCTGTCCTGGCCTGGTGGTAGAGTGCCTTCCTGTCCCTGTCCTGGCCCCTAGTCCTGTCCTGGCCTGGTGGTAGGGTGCCTTCCTGTCCCTGTCCTGCCCCCTAGTCCTGTCCTGGCCTGGTTTAGGGTACCTTCCTGTCCCTGTCCTGCCCCCTAGTCCTGTCCTGGCCTGGTGATAAGGTGCCTTCCTGTCACTGTATCTCACCCCCTCGCCCTGTCCTGGCCTGGTGATAAGGTGCCTTCCTGTCCCTGTATCCCGCACCGTAGCCGTGTCCTGGCCTTGTGATAAGGTGCCTTCCTGTCCCTGTCCTGTCCCCTAGCCCTGTCCTGGCCTCGTGATAAGGTGCCTTCCTGTCACTGTATCTCGCCCCCTAGTCCTGTCCTGGCCTGGTGATAAGGTGCCTTCCTGTCCCTGTCCTGGCCTAGTGGTAGGGTGCCTTCCTGTCCCTGTATCACGCCCCCTAGTCCTGTCCTGGCCTGGTGATAAGGTGCCTTCCTGTCCCTGTATCCCGCCCCCTAGTCCTGTCCTGGCCTGGTGATAAGGTGCCTTCCTGTCCCTGTCCTGCCCCCTAGTCCTGTCCTGGCCTGGTGGTAGAGTGCCTTCCTGTCCCTGTCCTGCCCCCTAGTCCTGTCCTGGCCTCGTGATAAGGTGCCTTCCTGTCACTGTATCTCACCCCCTAGTCCTGTCCTGGCCTGGTGATAAGGTGCCTTCCTGTCCCTGTCCTGGCCTAGTGGTAGGGTGACTTCCTGTTCCTGTGTCCCGCCCCCTAGCCCTGTCCTGGCCTGGTGATAAGGTGCCTTCCTGTCCCTGTCCTGCCCCTAGCCATGTCCTGGCCTGGTGATAAGGTGCCTTTCTGTCCCTGTCCTGCCCCCTAGTACTGTCCTGGCCTGGTGATAAGGTGCCTTTCTGTCCCTGTATCCCGCCCCCTAGCCCTGTCCTGGCCTGGTGATAAGGTGCCTTCCTGTCCATGTCCTGCCCCCTAGTCCTGTCCTGGCCTGGTGGTAGGGTGCCTTCCTGTCCCTGTATCCTGACCCCTAGTCCTGTCCTGGCCTGGTGATAAGGTGCCTTTCTGTCCCTGTATCCCGCCCGCTAGCCCTGTCCTGGCCTGGTGGTAGGGTGCCTTTCTGTCCCCGTCCTGCCCCCTTGTCATGTCCTGGCCTGGTGATAAGGTGCCTTCCTGTTCCTGTCCTGCCCCCTAGTCATGTCCTGGCCTGGAAGTAGGGTGCATTCCTGTCCATATCCTGCCCCCTAGTCCTGTCCTGGCCTGGTGGTAGGGTGCCTTCGTGTCCCAGTCCTGCCCCTAGCCCTGTCCTGGGCTTGTGGTAGAGTGCCTTCCTGTCCCTGTCCTGCCCCCTAGTCCTGTCCTGGCCTGGTGGTAGAGTACCTTCCTGTCCCTATCCTACCCCCTAGTCCTGTCCTGGCCTGGTGGTAGGGTGCCTTCCTGTCCCTGTATCCTGCCCCCTAGTCCTGTCCTGGCCTGGTGGTAGAGTGCCTTCCTGTCCCTGTCTTGCCCCCTAGTCCTGTCCTGGCCTGGTGATAAGGTGCCTTCCTGTCACTGTATCTCGCCCCCTCGCCCTGTCCTGGCCTGGTGATAAGGTGCCTTCCTGTCCCTGTATCCCGCACCGTAGCCGTGTCCTGGCCTTGTGATAAGGTGCCTTCCTGTCCCTGTCCTGTCCCCTAGCCCAGTCCTGGCCTCGTGATAAGGTGCCTTCCTGTCACTGTATCTCGCCCCCTCGCCCTGTCCTGGCCTGGTGATAAGGTGCCTTCCTGTCCCTGTATCCCGCACCCTAGCCGTGTCCTGGCCTGGTGATAAGGTGCCTTCCTGTCCCTGTCCTGTCCCCTAGCCCTGTCCTGGCCTCGTGATAAGGTGCCTTCCTGTCACTGTATCTTGCCCCCTAGTCCTGTCCTGGCCTGGTAATAAGGTGCCTTCCTGTCCCTGTCCTGGCCTAGTGGTAGGGTGCCTTCCTGTACCTGTGTCCCGCCCCCTAGCCCTGTCCTGGCCTGGTGATAAGGTGCCTTCCTGTCCCTGTCCTGCCCCCTAGCCATGTCCTGGCCTGGTGACAAGGTGCCTTTCTGTCCCTGTCGTGCCCCCTAGTCCTGTCCTGGCCTGGTGATAAGGTGCCTTTCTGTTCCTGTCCTGCCCCCTAGTCCTGTCCTGGCCTGGTGGTAGGGTGCCTTTCTGTCCCTGTCCTGCCCCCTAGTCCTGTCCTGGCCTGGTGGTAGGGTGCCTTCCTGTCCCTGTCCTGCCCCCTAGCCCTGTCCTGGCCTGGTGGTAGGGTGCCTTCCTGTCCCTGTCCTGCCCCCTAGTCCTGTCCTGGCCTGGTGATAAGGTGCCTTTCTGTTCCTGTCCTGCCCCCTAGTCCTGTCCTGGTCTGGTGGTAGGGTGCCTTTCTGTCCCTGTCCTGCCCCCTAGTCCTGTCCTGGCCTGGTGGTAGGGTGCCTTCCTGTCCCTGTCCTGCCCCCTAGCCCTGTCCTGGCCTGGTGGTAGGGTAGCTTCCTTTCCCTGTCCTGCCCCCTAGTCCTGTCCTGGCCTGGTGGTAGGGTGTCTCCCTGTCCCTGTATCCCGCCCCCTAGTCCTGTCCTGGCCTGGGGATAAGGTGCCTTCCTGTCCCTGTCCTGCCCCCTAGTCCTGTCCTGGCCTGGTGGTAGGGTGCCTTCCTGTCCCTGTATCCTGCCCCCTACTCCTGTCCTGGCCTGGTGGTAGAGTGCCTTCCTGTCCCTGTCCTGCCCCCTAGTCCTGTCCTGGCCTGGTGGTAGGGTGCCTTCCTGTCCCTGTCCTGCCCCCTAGTCCTGTCCTGGCCTGGTGGTAGGGTGCCTTCCTGTCCCTGTATCCTGCCCCCCTAGTCCTGTCCTGGCCTGGTGGTGGGGTGCCTTCCTGTCCCTGTGTCCCATCCCCTTGCCCTGTCCTGGCCTGGTGATAAGGTGCCTTCCTGTCCCTGTCCTGGCCTGGTGGTAGGGTGCCTTCCTGTCCCTGTGTCCCGCCCCATAGCCCTGTCCTGGCCTGGTGATAAAGTGCCTTCCTGTCCCTGTCCTGCCCCCTAGCCCTGATCTGGCTTGGTGATAAGGTGCCTTTCTGTCCATGTCCTGCCCCCTTGTCATGTCCTGGCCTGGTGATAAGGTGCCTTCCTGTCCTGCCCCCTAGTCATGTCCTGGCCTGGTGGTAGGGTGCATTCCTTTCCCTGTCCTGCCCCCTAGTCCTGTCCTGGCCTGGTGGTAGGGTGCCTTCCTGTCCCTGTCCTGCCCCCTAGCCCTGTCCTGGCCTGGTGATAAGGTGCCTTCCTGTCCCTGTCCTGGCCTGGTGGTAGGGTGCCTTCCTGTCCCTGTGTCCCGTCCCCTAGCCCTGTCCAGGCCTGGTGATAAGGTGCCTTCCTGTCCCTGTCCTGCCCCCTAGCCATGTCCTGGCCTGGTGATAAGGTGCATTCCTGTCCCTGCCCTGCCCCCTAGTCCTGTCCTGGCCTGGTGATAAGGTGCATTCCTGTCCCTGCCCTGCCCCCTAGTCCTGTCCTGGCCTGGTGGTAAGGTGCATTCCTGTCCCTGTCCTGCCCCCTAGCCCTGTCCTGGCCTGGTGGTAGGGTGCCTTCCTGTCCCCGTCCTGCCCCCTAGTCCTGTCCTGGCCTGGTGGTAGGGTGCCTTCCTGTCCCTGTCCTGCCCCCTAGTCCTGTCCTGGCCTGGTGGTAGGGTGCCTTCCTGTCCCTGCCCCCTAGTCCTGTCCCCCTAGGGTGTCCTGTCCTGGCCTGGTGGTGGGGTGCCTTCCTGTCCCTGTGTCCCATCCCCTTGCCCTGTCCTGGCCTGGTGATAAGGTGCCTTCCTGTCCCTGTCCTGGCCTGGTGGTAGGGTGCCTTCCTGTCCCTGTGTCCCGCCCCATAGCCCTGTCCTGGCCTGGTGATAAAGTGCCTACCTGTCCCTGTCCTGCCCCCTAGCCCTGATCTGGCTTGGTGATAAGGTGCCTTTCTGTCCACGTCCTGCCCCCTTGTCATGTCCTGGCCTGGTGGTAGGGTGCATTCCTGTCCCTGTCCTGCCCCCTAGTCCTGTCCTGGCCTGGTGGTAGGGTGCCTTCCTGTCCCTGTCCTGCCCCCTAGCCCTGTCCTGGCCTGGTGATAAGGTGCCTTCCTGTCCCTGTCCTGGCCTGGTGGTAGGGTGCCTTCCTGTCCCTGTGTCCCGTCCCCTAGCCCTGTCCAGGCCTGGTGATAAGGTGCCTTCCTGTCCCTGTCCTGCCCCCTAGCCATGTCCTGGCCTGGTGATAAGGTGCATTCCTGTCCCTGCCCTGCCCCCTAGTCCTGTCCTGGCCTGGTGGTAAGGTGCATTCCTGTCCCTGTCCTGCCCCCTAGTCCTGTCCTGGCCTGGTGGTAGGGTGACTTCCTGTCCCTGTATCCCGCCCCCTAGTCCTGTCCTGGCCTGGTGATAAGGTGCCTTCCTGTCCCTGTATCCCGCCCCCTAGTCATTTCCTGGCCTGGTGATAAGGTGCCTTCCTGTCCCTGTATCCCGCCCCCTAGTCCTGTCCTGGCCTGGTGATAAGGTGCATTCCTGTCCCTGTATCCCGCCCCCTAGTCATGTCCTGGCCTGGTGATAAGGTGCCTTCCTGTCCCTGTATCCCACCCCCTAGTCATGTCCTGGCCTGGTGATAAGGTGCCTTCCTGTCCCTGTATCCCGGCCCCTAGTCCTGTCCTGGCCTGGTGATAAGGTGCCTTCCTGTCCCTGTATCCCGCACCCTATTCCTGTCCTGGCCTGGCCTGGTGATAAGGTGCCTTCCTGTCCCTGTATCCCGCCCCCTAGTCCTGTCCTGGCCTGGTGATAAGGTGCCTTCCTGTCCCTGTCCTGCCCCCTAGTCCTGTCCTGGCCTGGTGGTAGGGTGCCTTCCTGTCCCTGTATCCTGCCCCCTAGTCCTGTCCTGGCCTGGTGGTAGAGTGCCTTCCTGTCCCTATCCTACCCCCTAGTCCTGTTCTGGCCTGGTGGTAGGGTGCCTTCCTGTCCCTGTATCCCGCCCCCTAGTCCTGTCCTGGCCTGGTGGTAGAGTGCCTTCCTGTCCCTATCCTACCCCCTAGTCCTGTCCTGGCCTGGTGGTAGAGTGCCTTCCTGTCCCTGTCCTGCCCCCTAGTCCTGTCCTGGCCTGGTGTTAGGGTGCCTTCCTGTCCCTGTCCTGCCCCCTAGTCCTGCCCTGGCCTGGTTTAGGGTGCCTTCCTGTCCCTGTCCTGCCCCCTAGCCCTGTCCTGGCCTGGTGGTAGGGTGCCTTCCTGTCCCTGTCCTGCCCCCTAGTCCTGTCCTGGCCTGGTGATAAGTTGCCTTCCTGTCACTGTATCTCGCCCCCTCGCCCTGTCCTGGCCTGGTGATAAGGTGCCTTCCTGTCCCTGTATCCCGCCCCCTAGTCATGTCCTGGCCTGGTGATGATGTGCCTTCCTGTCCCTGTCCCCTAGCCCTGTCCTGGCCTCGTGATAAGGTGCCTTCCTGTCACTGTATCTCACCCCCTACTCCTGTCCTGGCCTGGTGATAAGGTGCCTTCCTGTCCCTGTATCCCACCCCCTAGTCCTGTCCTGGCCTGGTGATAAGGTGCCTTCCTGTCTCTGTATCCCGCCCCTAGTCCTGTCCTGGCCTGGTGATAAGGTGCCTTCCTGACCCTGTATCCCACCCCCTAGTCCTGTCTTGGCCTGGTGATAAGGTGCCTTCCTGTCCCTGTATCCCGCCCCCTAGTCCTGTCCTGGCCTGGTGATAAGGTGCCTTCCTGTCTCTGTATCCCGCCCCCTAGTCCTGTCCTGGCCTGGTGATAAGGTGCCTTCCTGTCCCTGTGTCCCTCCCCCTAGCCCTGTCCTGGCCTGGTGATAAGGTGCCTTCCTGTCCCTGTGTCCCTCCCCCTAGCCCTGTCCTGGCCTGGTGATAAGGTGCCTTCCTGTCCCTGTATCCCGCCCCCTAGTCCTGTCCTGGCCTGGTGATAAGGTACCTTCCTGTCCCTGTGTCCCTCCCCCTAGCCCTGTCCTGGCCTGGTGATAAGGTACCTTCCTGTCCCTGTATCCCGCCCCCTAGTCCTGTCCTGGCCTGGTGATAAGGTACCTTCCTGTCCCTGTGTCCCTCCCCCTAGCCCTGTCCTGGCCTGGTGATAAGGTGCCTGCTTATTATTTTTCCATGAGGTTGGGTTGTTGATGTAAGGAATGTTGTTCGGTCTCTTCTGCTGGGACCTCCTTGGGATATACGCAAAGATACATAAGCAGACAGACAAGCATCTAAGTACACGATCACACACACACGATCACACACACACGAACACACACACACTCCATACTCCATACTCCATACTCCATACTCTGTCATTCTGGATCATACTGATGGGCTCGTTTGGAATGGCCTCCTTGGTACACAGTGTGTACACAGCCTCCGCCATGAGCTGTTTTCTGACCCCCAGGGGAGAGTTCACTCAGCATCCCCATTGAACCCCCATAACCCTTAAATGTGTGTGTTGTTTGTCTCACTCCTGTCTCAGCCTTTTCTCCAGCTCCATCTCTGTCAGGGACAGGTGTACACTAAGCCACTCAGAAAACACACACAGAGACACGGCATCCATCTTACCACAGCAGCTTTTAGCACATTTAAAAACAGCATTTCCAAGATAGCTCAGCCACATGTCCAAAAACTCCCAACACAACAGAAACCGTTACTAATTTATAACCCTGGATGGATGGAGCCGGGAAACTTCCAGATGAATCAGGGCAGAAAGAAAGGAGAAAGAAATCCGCGAAATTGAAATCAATAATTTCATTAAATGCAGACCCTATTCTCCTCCTGCCTCTGTCCTCCTGCCTCTCTCCTCCAGCGGCTCTACTTCCCCTCAAACAACAATAACAACGACAACACAAGGAAACAGCAGAGAAACAAGAGTTGACCTTTATCCAGTGGCCAACCATTCCATTTATTTCTCCCTTATCAAGCTGCTGATCAGAAGAGGCATCTACACTGATAATGCCCAGGATAATAACAAGACCAGGCAGGAGCTAACGACAGAGACAGGCCAGAGAAAGAAAAATGCATTTTGGCTGTATTCTTTTTCTCTCTGCACGCACGCACGCACGCACACACACAGTATGTGATATATGGAGGGCCCTTAGGAAAGTTTTACGAGGGTTGTTGTTCTGGTGCTGGTTGTTTATGCCTCTAATTCAAGGTATCCCATCAATAAGTGAGGGAACATCTTGTGTGTGTATGGTTTGGTAGTCTGACATTTAACAAGAACCGTGAGACTATCTGCTGCAAACAGAGGGAACACATACTGCATTCTGTGTGTACTGACCAACTGCCAGCACACAACTAATGATGTCATAGAATTATACATGTACATACACATGTATGATACATGTGAACAGCCTAACGTGTGAAGGACTCCAGAGACCATATTACAGCCTATGTCTGGTACTGTAGCTAAAGGCTGGCCAACCAGAAGTGAGTGAAACCCTCAGTGCTGTCTTCTTGTAGCAGTAATCTCCAGAGGCATCAGGAGAAAGATCACCTCTGCTGTTGTCTTCCTCAAATCTGAAACAGGCCCATTATCCAGGCCTTAGTATCCGCAGGCCTGCAGCCTCTTAGTACCTCAATATCAGCAGACTTGGTTTCCTGCAGCCTTTGTCACTACAACTACCTCCTCTGATTTACGGCCTCTATTGCTCAGGGGTGTTAACACCCTCAACAGCCACATCCCCAACCTCCACCACCCCATTCCCAACCTCCACCACCCCATCCCCAACCTCCACCACCCCATTCCCAACCTCCACCACCCCATCCCCAACCTCCACCACCCCATTCCCAACCTCCACCACCCCATCCCCAACCTCCACCACCCCATTCCCAACCTCCACCACCCCATTCCCAACCTCCACCACCCCATCGCCAACCTCTACCACCCCATTCCCAACCTCCACCACCCCATCCCCAACCTCCACCACCCCATCCCCAACCACCCCATTCCCAACCCTCCACCACCCCATTCCCAACCTCCACCACCCCATCCCAAACCTCCACCACCCCATTCCCAACCTCCACCACCCCATCCCCAACCTCCACCACTCCATTCCCAACCTCCACCACCTCATCCCCAACCTCCACCACCCCATCCTCAACCTCCACCACCCCATTCCCAAACTCCACCACCCCATCCCCAACCTCCACCACCCCATTCCCAAGGCACAGATTGACTGCGACCCCAGGTGAATTCCCCTCACCAGAGGTGGCTAAATTCTCTCCTTGGTCAACTCTATCATCCTCAGGGATCCCCCTGTCACCTGCAGATTAGCCTGCTACGCTAACATAGGTCTAGAGCATATCTACACTCATACAAATGAATCAATTCCTATTCCTACTAAAGCCTTATTCCTATCATTCTTATCCCAATCACAATGCGGGGAGAAAATCTATTTCTATAGCTAAATCATAATGGGAACAATTCTATGTCTGCATGTTATTTCTTCCTTTCATTTTATACTTTTCTCTTCTCTTTTTTTGTTGGAAGAGAGGAACTGGCGGCGGTCCGTCCGGTTGCTCAGAGGTCATTGTCCCAGGGAGTCTCTGGGAATGCAAACACACTACAATTGCTGGCAGGCTGCTCCACTCTCTCTCTCTCTCTCTCTCTCTCTCTCTCTCTCTCTCTCTCTCTCTCTCTCTCTCTCTCTCTCTCTCTCTCTCTCTCTCTCTCTCTCTCTCTCTCTCTCTCTCTCTCTCTCTCTCTCTCTCTCTCTCTCTCTCTCTCTCTCTCTCTCTCTCTCTCTCTCTCTCTCTCTCTCTCTCTCTCTCTCTCTCTCTCTCTCTCTCTCTCTCTCTCTCTCTCTCTCTCTCTCTCTCTCTCAGAGTTCAGACAGAAGCCAAAACATTTGTTACAGACTCATTTGGTTTCCTGGTACAGAGTAGTGTCTGGAGAAATGTCCAGCGTTGAAAAGCTAACGTGAGAACATGAGTAGAAACATTCACTGAGTCAAAGGAAACATTCAAGTCTTTTCCTCAATAACAGAAACAAGAAACATGTTTTAACTTCTGGGGAATTGGAGGGAAAGATATATGTATAAGACAATAATGTTAGAATGATGTAAGGTAAAACATATCAGGCCCTTGTTCATCCCCTGATACTAAAATGTTCAAAAAAGTTCAATTATTGTTTTCCAGCCATGTGGACAGTACAGGTGAGCTTTATATTACACACACACACACACACACACACACACACACACACACACACACACACACACACACACACACACACACACACACACACACACACACACACACACACACACACACACACACACACACACACACACACACACACACACACACACACACACACACACACACACACACAGAGCTGGCCATTGACGATTTATTTATGAAGTCTAAGCTCAGTGCCAGCAAGGTAACCACTCTGAAACAACTTAAAGTGCTTAAATCTACACTGAATATTTCATCCCCCAACTTTATCTCTTTGAGTCCCTTTCAGGAAGGGAGGGAAGGGAGGGAGGGAGGGAGGGAGGGAGGGAGGGAGGGAGGGAGGGAGGGAGGGAGGGAGGGAGGGAGGGAGGGAGGGATAGGGAGGAAACTGCAGGTGTGGGGCTGGGAAATAAAGAGGGAGAGAAAAGGAGGGTGCAGCTCACAGGCCTCCTCAAGGTTAGAGCAGGGAGGAAGGAGAAGGTTAGTATTCACTCTTCACTCTGTCTCCCCCTCACCCCCCTCTCCCACCCCCTTCTCCCTCTCCCAGCACAACAGTCTCTGAACCTCTTTCTTTCATGTGAGGAAAAAAAGGCTTGGGAAAAAAGGGTTCAGAAAGCAAAACGTTGTTGGGCACAGATTTGACAACATGCAGGGAATCTTTACTTCCTTGAAAGAACTCTGTTAAGAACTCCACGGTATAGAGAGAAACTCCAATCCCCCACCCACTTCCAGATCCCTGTGAATGTGGGAATGCCTAATATATGATGGGCATCTCTTTCCTTCCCTCCCTGCCCCCCTCTCCTTTTGATCTGTTTATCCCTGTCCTGTGTCTATCAGAGAGGAGAGGAGAAGAGGAGAGAAGATAGGAGAAGAGGAGAGAAGAGAGGAGAAGAGGGGAGGGGAGAAGAGGAGAGAAGAAAGGAGAAGAGGGGAGGGGAGAAGAGGAGAGGCAGGCAGGTGGCAGTGAGCTGCTGAGGTATTGAGGGATATGAAATATTTACCAAAGCAGTATCATTCCCTAGACAGAGGGAGGAGTAGGGAAAGAAGAAGAGAGGAGAGTGAGAGCTGCCCATCGTCTCTGTGTGGAAGGAATGAAGATGATTGAAGTCGATCCCAGTCTTAAGCACTTTCCCTGTTCTCTGAAGAATAATACAGTCAATCACATATTACGGCCAATAATATTTCAATATCTCAAAGTCCAGATGGCATCTGATTTTCAGTGATGGTAAATTGTGACAAGTTATGGGGACATGAAAGTTTCAAACAAATACTTGAAAAATGTTAGACTCACAAGAGGACAAACACACACACACACACACACACACACACACACACACACACACACACACACACACACACACACACACACACACACACACACACACACACACACACACACACACACACACACACACACACACACACACACACACACACACACACACACACACACACACACACACACACACACACACACAGCGAAACAGGGTGTAATATAATAATCCTCAGTGTTTGAGGAGACTTCAAGGATAGGGAGGCCACCCCATGCTGGGGCATTAAAATGTGTGTGTGTGTGTGTGTGTGTGTGTGTGTGTGTGTGTGTGTGTGTGTGTGTGTGTGTGTGTGTGTGTGTGTGTGTGTGTGTGTGTGTGTGTGTGTGTGTGTGTGTGTGTGTGTGTGTGTGTGTGTGTGTGTGTGTGTGTGTGTGTGTGCGTGTGTGTGTGTGTGTATCCCACTGTTTGCCTTTGAGCAGACAGGGCTGTGCTACACTCTTAGGACAGTGTGATCCGGACGTGAGTAAAAGGCCTATTAGGCAGGGAGACAGAGGAGAGGAAGGAAGCTTTACTACCATGCTGCTGTTCTGTTTTCACAACCCTCACACAACTACCAGGAGACTGGGGCTAACAAAACAACAGAGGACTGGTCCTTCCCTAGGTTGAGGAAGGTGTCTCAGTCAGACCTCTCTGGTAGGGCTGGCAGGGGGTAGTTGTAGGATGTGTCCACTGTGAGAGCCCAGCATACATGGGGACCAAGGGTGGGACAAACAACCATGAGCCTATAGAGTCTTAGTATACTTAACACACACCTTGACTTAAACCTCCACATTATATTTGACCTTCACAGACTCTATATGGGAGGCATAGAGGTGGGCCAAAACAAAACAGCAAGAGTAGGATAAACACATACTGACCTATACCAATCAGAATAGGAGCAAGGGTCAGGCCCTACGGCCAGAAGCTACACTTCCTGATCAGCAGGCCTGACACACTGGACATCTGACCTTCGACCCCATACCTCACCTGGGTCCCAGAGTCCCTGCTCTCCTACTCTCTGGGGTCAGGGCTGTTTCCAGTGTCAGAGGTCAGAGATGACACAGCACTCCTGTGTTTGTCTGGGGGTGGGGGGTGGGGGGGGGGTGAGGCAAGTGCCGTACATCAGCGGAATCTTGTCCCACAGGAAGTCAATTGTGTATGTGTATGTATGTGTATGTGTATGTGTATGTGTATGTGTTATGTGTGTGTGTGTGTGTGTGTGTGTGTGTGTGTGTGTGTGTGTGTGTGTGTGTGTGTGTGTGTGTGTGTGTGTGTGTGTGTGTGCGTGCGTGCGTGCGTGCGTGCGTGCGCGCGTGCGTGCGTGCGTGCGTGTGTGCTGCTTTTAAAATAAATGCATCAAGGAGGCCATACCAAACGAGCCCATGAGTATGATCCATAATGGATCAGAATGACAGAGTATGGAGCCTGTGCTGCTCCTAGTGTGTGTGTGTGTGTGTGTGTGTGTGTGTGTGTGTGTGTGTGTGTGTGTGTGTGTGTGTGTGTGTGTGTGTGTGTGTGTGTGTGTGTGTGTGTGTGTGTGTGTGTGTGTGTGTGTGTGTGTGTGTGTGTGTGTGTGTGTGTGTGTGTGTGTGTGTGTGTGTGTGTGTGTGTGTTGCATGCCTGCTGACAAATGACCAGACACAACCTTTACAGCTGACCTACACAGAAAAAAAAGCCCACAAAAAAATAGAGAAACAATCCATGCAGCCAAAGTAAAAGCGCCTCTCGTCTGATGAGTGATGTTAAACAACAACTGGACTACCAGGCAATTAACATGATTAGAGTGCAGTGCATTGTAGACTTTAGTGTTCCCCCTTCCCTCCCCTCCACCTACTCCAGTCTGTACACACACACACACACACGCGCAAACACATGCATGCACACACTCACACACACTCCTCCATTGGGCCCAGTGCTCATTATCATATATGCTTTAACAGGCCAGCGAGGCTGCTGGGCCCTGTCAACTCTCTCCACTTTATTTATTAGTAAACAGAAACAGATGTGGAGGGGGAGGTGGTATTGACTAACCAAAGCCTTTTAAACAGGAATCAATGACAGGGGTGGAGCACTGAGACAGGGGCATTAACTCTGTAATATGGGGTTATGAAATGACGGGGTTGTTTAACCACTAGTGGGCTGTGTGGCTCAGTGGAGTAGTGGCTGGATAGAAGGCTAACGTGACTGTTGGCTACATGACTTCTGTCTATTGTTTTGACTGCATGGGGGAGTGGGGGGGGGGGGGAGTGGCAGCGACACGCGAGCCAGCAGTCGCTGACAACAGATTTATAAGCGGAGGCATTGCAGGATTGATCCCATTGATTAGTGGTGCAGGCGAGTTAGCACTTCTATTTTAGTGGCAGAAAAGCATTATCAGGGAGATGGCTTATGGGGCTGTTGTTGGAGGGAGGTTTGATCGGGAGCGTGCCGTGGCGGTTGTGTGCTGGTGACATGATTGGGTCCTGTACTGTGGACTGACACACCATACCTCTCTATATTTCAACAGTCTCCAGCTGTGAGTGAAAGGGGGAGACGATTTGTAACTGTGTGTGGTTACTGTGTCTGATACATCATCCAGAACATAGGACTTCCAGGAAGAGTAGGGTCCACATATCAACAAGATATACTGTCCCATCTCATATCACTACTGATGATTTACAGCATTACATCACCGACGGGCCAGGAGAGCAGACAGAGTAAACAGATACATATTAGTAGTAGATACAGAGTGATACATGAAGGTAGGAAGCACAGAGAGAGGTGAAAAGTGGGTAGAGAAAGAGAAAGTGTGAAAGTGTGAAAAGAGAGAGAAGAGAGAGAGAGAGAGAGAGAGAGAGAGAGAGAGAGAGAGAGAGAGAGAGAGAGAGAGAGAGAGAGAGAGAGAGAGAGAGAGAGAGAGAGAGAGAGACCTAAGTAGTAGATAGACATAGAAAGACACAGTACAGTCAAAAGTTTGGACACACCTACTCATTCAAAGGTTTTTTCTTTACATTGTAGAATAATAGTGAAGACATCAAACCTATGAAATAACAGATATGGAATCTTGTAGTAACCAAAAAAACTAATTTTATATTTGAGATTCTTCAAAGTAGCCACTCTTTGGCTTGATGACAGCTTTGCACCTTCTTGGCATTCTCTCAACCATCTTTATGAGGTAGTCACCTGGAATGCATTTCAATTAACTTCTTATGGCTGCAGGGGCAGTATTGAGTAGCTTGGAAGAAAGGTGCCCATATCAAACGGCCTGCTCCTCAGTCATAGTTGCTAATATTTGCATATTATTATTAGTATTGGATAGAAAACACTCTGACGTTTCTAAAACTGTTTGCATGATGTCTGTGAGTATAACAGAACTCATATTGGCAGGCAAAATCCTGAGTTGTGAATGCTATATTTTGCTGGAAAATGGCTGTGCTTATTGTGGTTTGGTGGAGACCTAACATAATCGTTTGTAGTGCTTTCGCTGAAAAGCCTATTTGAAATCGAACACTTTGGTGGGATTAACAACGAGAAACGCTTTAAAATGATATAAGACACGTATGTTTTAGGAATTATAATTATGAGATTTCTGTGGTTTGAATTTGGCGCCCTCTATTTTCACTGGTAGTTGTCATATCGATCCCGATATCGGGATTGCAGCCATAACAGGTTAATTAACAGGTGTGCCTAATTTTTTTCCTTCTTAATGCGTTTGAGCCAATCAGTTGTGTTGTGACAAGGTAGAGATGGTATACAGAAGACGGCCCTATTTGATAAAATACCAAGTCCATATTATGACAAGAACAGCTCAAATCAGCAAAGAGAAACGACAGTCCATCATTCATTTAAGTCAATCCGGAACATTTCAAGAACTTTGAAAGTTTCTTCCTGTGCAGCCGCAAAAACCATCAAGCGCTATGATGAAATTGGCTCTCATGAGCACCGCCACAGGAAAGACCCAGAGTTACCTCTGCTGCAGAGGATAAGTTCATTAGAGTTACCAGCCTCAGATTGCAGCACAGAGTTCAAGTAACAGACACATCTCAACATCAACTGTTTAGAGGAGACTGCATGAATCAGGCCTTCTTAGTGGAATTGCTGCAAAGAAACCACTACTAAAGGACACCAATAATAAGAAGAGACTTGTTTGGGCCAAGAAACACAAGCAATGGACATTAGACCTGTGGAAATCTGTCCTTTGGTCTGATGAGTCCAAATTTGAGATTTATGGTTCCAACCGCCATGTCTTTGTGAGATGCAGAGTAGGTGAATGGATGATCTCTGCATGTGTAGTTCCCACCGTGAAGCATGGACGAGGATTTTTATTTTATTTTACATTTTACCTTTATTTTACTAGGCAAGTCAGTTAAGAACAAATTCTTATTTTCAATGACGGCCTAGGAACAGTGGGTTAACTGCCTGTTCAGGGGCAGAACGACAGAATTGTACCTTGTCAGCTCGGGGATTCAAACTTGCAACCTTTCAGTTACTAGTCCAACGCTCTAACCACTAGGCTACCCTGTCGATGGATCATTGTGTGTGTCTCCAGGAGGATCATTGTGTGTGTGTCCAGGAGGATCATTGTGTGTGTGTCTCCAGGAGGATCATTGTGTGTGTGTCTCCAGGAGGATCATTGTGTGTGTGTGTGTCTCCAGGAGGGTCATTGTGTGTGTGTCTCCAGGAGGATCATTGTGTGTGTGTGTGTCTCCAGGAGGATCATTGTGTGTGTGTGTCTCCAGGAGGATCATTGTGTGTGTCTCCAGGAGGATCATTGTGTGTGTGTCTCCAGGAGGATCATTGTGTGTGTGTCTCCAGGAGGATCATTGTGTGTGTGTCTCCAGGAGGATCATTGTGTGTGTGTCTCCAGGAGGATCATTGTGTGTGTGTCTCCAGGAGGATCATTGTGTGTGTGTCTCCAGGAGGATCATTGTGTGTGTGTGTGTCTCCAGGAGGATCCTTGTGTTTCTCCAGGAGGAACAGTGCTAAGCTATGCTGCAGTCAGAGGTCATCGCCATAATCTCTATTAATGAGCTTTATCATTAGCCAGCTCTGTGCCGTAATCCAATATGGGACGACACACACACACATGCACACATACACATACACATACACACACACTCACATACAACCCCTACTGCCCAGCACAGGGACTGAGCCTCAGTGAGCCCAGGCCTTAAACCACCCACTGGAAGGCAATTAAGAGTTTAACCTGGATGCAGCCTGGTGAATCCAGAGAGAGACTCCTGAGTCTCCAGTCAAATGGAGCAGGACACGCAGAAAGAGATAGTTGCATGAGAGGTGGAGAGGTTGTGGAGAGAGGAAGAAAGAGAGAGGAAGAGAGACGGACATGGAGATTGAGAAAAGGAGAGAGACAAAGAGAGATAGAGAGGGTGTGGAGGAATGAAGAAAGAGAGGGAGAGGGAGAGATGGACACGAGAGAGAGAAAAGGAGAGAGAGAGAGATAGAGAGGGTGTGGAGGAATGAAGAAAGAGAGGGAGAGGGAGAGATGGACACGAGAGAGAGAAAAGGAGAGAGCGAGAGAGAGAGATAGAGAGGGTGTGGAGGAATGAAGAAAGAGAGGGAGAGGGAGAGATGGACACGAGAGAGAGAGAAAGAGAGAGAGAGAGAGAGAGAGAGAGAGAGAGAGAGAGAGAGAGAGAGAGAGAGAGAGAGAGAGAGAGAGAGAGATCAACAAAGAGCAAAATCAACAAAGATGGGACAAGAGCCAGAAGTTGAGCGAGTTTTTGCGAGGGAACAGGGTAGAGAGAGATAGCAATAGGTAGAGAGAGAGAGATAGAGAGTGGTAGAGAGAGAGATAGAGATAGGTAGAGAGAGAGATAGATATAGGTAGAGAGAGAGAGAGATGACGATAGGTAGAGAGAGAGATGGCGATAGGTAGAGAGAGCAGCAGTGCTAGGCTAAGCTCAGTGCAGTCAGAGTACACAGCATCGCCTGGCTGAGAGAAAGGTCATCCCCTCATCCTCTCCAAGGACTTCCTTAAATAAAGTCTCCCATCCTGCACTTTCCAGAGCAAACAACCTCCTCCGTTCTTTATTAACTAAATATGAGCCACTCTGACCGGGGGACAAAAATTCAATATTTTCCCCACCAAATATTTAAACCAAGCAAATAAACAGATAAATAAATAGACCTCCCCTGCCGACGGAGGAGGACAGCCAGCCCTCTGGATGTAATTTGACGGCCCAGTTATTTGAAGGGCCAGAGCCCACAGCTACTCATTTGAGGACCTGTCAATCAAAGCAAGAGCGAAAAGCGACGCCGGTGTTGTCGCCATGGAGGTGTGTGTGTGTTTCTGTGCGTGTGCGCATTGTCACACACACATCCTTTTTCAAGGTTGGAGCAGATAAGGTGAGCGTCTCTCCTTATGAATACATCCCCCCTCTCCTCCCTCTCTCCTCTCCTCCTCTCATCCCCCTCTCTGGGCCACCTATCAAAACATCTTCATGCTGGCCTAATAGCTGGAGCTTTCATCCCGTTGTGTTCGCTGTCCAGGAGATGCATTAAACATGATGACCGTGAGAGAGAAGAGAGGTGCAGCAGCAGAGAGAGTGACTTGTCTCGGCTAATTCCACCCGGCTGATTGAGTTTTAAACCACCACGTAAGGTCCGCCCTCTCTGGAGAAACTCACAACGCTTTTAGCTTGTTTTTTTCTCGTCTAAAAAGGCTGTTTTCTCTCTCTCTCTGGCCAGCCGGTCAGGCAGGCATGGAGGAAGAGGCAGGTGGCATCCAACAGGCATGTTAGATTATATTTTTGATATTTCTGTTCAGTGTAGATGACTAAATTATGCCTGGCTTCTCATTGCTGTGCTATCTTGGCATAAGTAAATAGAGCCATTCTAACTAAGCTAACACTGCTAACTAGGTTAACGCCGCTAAGGAAGTGATACAGAAATAAGCACAAATGCTACAAACCAACTCAGGGGAACCGGGCTCAAAAATGAACTGTGAATCTGAATGAGAGAGGAGAGGGAAGTAGAGGGGTCTCTCTGGCCAGGCCCTCAGACAGACAGAGCCAAGAGGAAAAGCTTGTCAAGCTGAAGACTAAGAGTGGTGACCAGAGTGATGGAAATGGTAATGATTTGGAGCAGCAGGCCTCTGGAGCTAAGGGGTCTAGGGCTGGACATGTCCACTGAAGACCCAGCCGGGGAGTTGGGGAAAAAGTGGGTCAGAGGACTTCAGAGCCACTAGTGAAGATCAAGGCTGGAGAGAGAGAGAGAGGCCCTGTAGGACAGACAGGCTGGTGACCAGAGCCAGGCCACAGCAGTGTCCCACAAACATCATATATGCTACTGTTTGATCTGCTTTCCCCCACACGCACTAACGCACACACACACACACACACACACACACACACACACACACACACACACACACACACACACACACGCACACACACACACACACACACACACACACACACACACACACACACACACACACACACACACACACACACACAGGCACTAACGCACGCACTAACACACACACACACACAGGCACTAACGCACACACACACACACACACACACACACACACACACACACACACACACACACACACACACACACACACACACACACACACACACACACACACACACACACACAACGCACACACTACACACACACACACACACACAGGCACTAACACACACACACACACACACACACACACACACACACACACACACACACACACACACACACACACACACACACACACACACACACACACACACACACACACACACACACACACACACACAGGCACTAACGCACGCACGCACACACACACACACACACACACACGCACTAAACACACACACACACACAGGCACTAACACACACACACACACACACACACACACACACACACACACACACACACACACACACACACACACACACACACACACACACACACACACACACAGGCACTAACGCACGCACTAACACACACACACACACAGGCACGCACACACACACACACACACAGGCACGCACGCACGCACAAACGCACGCACTAACACACACACACACACACAGGCACGCACGCACGCACGCATGCACAGGCACTAACGCACACACACAAACGCACGCACGCACACACACACACACACACACACAGGCACTAACGCACGCACTAACGCACACACACACACACACGCACACACACACACACACAGGCACTAACGCACGCACTAACGCACACACACACACACAGGCACTAACGCACGCACTAACGCACACACACGCACACACACACACACACACACAGGCACTAACGCACGCACTAACGCACTCACACACACACAGGCACACACGCAATACGCACGCACGCATGCACAGGCACTAACGCACATGCACGCACGCACGCTTACACACACACACACACACACACACACACACACACACACACACACACACACACACACACACACACACACACACACACACACACACACACACACACACACACACACACACACACACACACACACACACACACACACCTTGCCCTCTGGACCTCATTAAGGCCATTAAGCTCTTGCAATCATCAACAACAACAACGCTTAACTTAACTCCCACAAACAGTACTACCACATTCATCCTAATACTTACTGAACTGAGTGCTTGTGAAACTGTTAGAAGCCATACAGACCCACACACAGACGATGTGAAGTCTAGGGGATGGTTTGATTTACTTTGAAAAGAGGCTTTGGAATTTAGCAACCCATCTGACCTGGTTGGGCCTTGCAAGGCTGGTAACACTGCTGGGGGTGGAAGAGATACGTGTGTGTGTGTGTGTGTGTGTGTGTGTGTGTGTGTGTGTGTGTGTGTGTGTGTGTGTGTGTGTGTGTGTGTGTGTGTGTGTGTGTGTGTGTGTGTGTGTGTGTGTGTGTACATACAGGAGGCCTATCTGCTAATGAGCTGGTAGACAGGGCTTATGGTTTTGACTGGCCCCCTCATTCCATTAGGAGAGAAACAGGACCTGTATTATGTGCTGATCATGTGGAGGCTCTCCTGTTTCTCTACCTGCCTCAATAGTCTAATGCTTCTGGGCCTAGCATGGGAGCATGGGAGCATGGGAGCATGGAGGGGGGGCTGCATGGAGGGGCTGCTCTGGGGAGCTATTGTCACAGACTATAACCCATTCATCAGTCAAGTCAGGAGAGGAGAGGGGGAAAGTCAATGAAGATGTTGAAATATCTTCTCCATGAGGAATTAGGATTGATGGAGATGAAAACAAAGCATGATCTGTTTTGTACATGAACATACTGGTGAAGAGAGATCATTTCTTGAATTGGAAATCACTGCAATTTAGCATGACAAATTTACCACTGCAATTTAGCATGACAAATTTACCACTGCAATTTTTATGATATTGGTACAAATAAAACGATATATTTTACAGTATGTCATCAATTAGTTAGAATAGGTCAATAAGTCAATGTTGTGTCGTTGTGTTGACCGGTGTCATTGATAAATGATAATGGGCCAGCCCACTGCTGACAGAGACCTCTGAGTAGTGATACCATCTACCCCTGACTGCTTCTACTATTACTACTGCCTAGGGCCCCAAACCAGCATACAGACGCATGTGCACGCACACACAAACACTCACTTCCAAACCACCCTTTCACCCAATCCCTGGCCACACACACACACACACACACACACACACACACACACACACACACACACACACACACACACACACACACACACACACACACACACACACACACACACACACACACACACACACACACACACACACACACACACAATACATGTGAAAGGGATATGACCCCAAACCGATACTTTTCACAACACACACCTGGTTATTTTGTCTTCCCTGCCACCAATTGTTGGTTTAATTGAGGCTGGGTTGGTCTGTTGCCTGCTGACCTGGCCAGAACAATGCATACCTGTGCCTCCCCTCGAGCACAATGTAATTGTCTCTTCAAGTGGGGCCTTTTGCCAGCAGCCCCGGGGCCCGGCCTGGCAGGGGGACTGTATATACCCAGCTAGGCCCATTCATCACTCAGTCACTCAGCCACTACAGGAAGTAGTTAACATGGCCGACCTATGGGGCTGTTGGACAGGGGAAAACACACAGAACAATGGCCATACTTCATCATCATCTAACCCCACGTACATCAATCAATCAGTCTGCTGTGTTTGCTCAACTAATTCAGCCGGTTCAGTCTTGGATCAGGGAGGGGGTGTGAGAGAGAGATGATGATTATGTTAGTGTTTTGTTCTTATAATAGTCATTGTCCCACTGAAGTGGTGGCTATCACTATACATAGGTGGTAACCTCAATACTATACTACATGGAGCTAGCTGTATCTAGGCCAGGGTTAAGGGTTGAGAGTGTGCATTAGGTAGTTGGGTAGTGCTGGGTATAGCAGGTCTCCATGGTTGTAACTTAGCTACAGTAGACTCTTTCCTCAGCTCGGCTGGGCTTGTGGCTTCAACTGACTGTGTCAACCCAGCAGGCCCTTCCTGGCGGGAGAGGCCTATAAACCTGCATAGGGGTGTATTATTATTTTATGAGTAATTATTCAGTTAAAAAGTCATTTCTACACACCGGTAGTGTGAAACAGCAGCCCTTACATTGAGACACCTCATTCCAATTATAACTACCCTTCCAAATATGAACTTTTATTGACTGTGTTCATGACTAAATGAAATAAATACACAGAAGAAATACTCTTCTCGTTTAATGTCTAATATACAGTCACATACAGTACATCATGGTAGAGAGAGCAAGCTAGAGTATGACAGACAGAATGGCCCGTCTATCTGCTTTACAGAGACATGGCTAGGGCTGGGACGGCCTGGCAGAGTAAGTCAATGGACAGAGTGGCCAGAAACCCAGGGGTTAGTTGTGCTACAGACACACTTGGGCTCATTTGTTTGCCAGTGAAATAGGCCAGTAAATAAGAGGACTTTGTACAGATGGCTGCCAGGGCATCCCATCTATCTGGCAGGGAGAGAGAGAGGCCAGGTAGTGACAGGGCATCCCATCTATCTGGCAGGGAGAGAGAGAGGCCAGGTAGTGACAGGGCATCCCATCTATCTGGCAGGTGGGAGGAGAGAGAGGCCAGGTGGTGACAGGGCATCCCATCTATCTGGCAGGGAGAGAGAGAGGCCAGGTGGTGACAGGGCATCCCATTTATCTGGCAGGGAGAGAGAGAGGCCAGGTGGTGACAGGGCATCCCATCTATCTGGCAGGGAGAGAGAGAGGCCAGGTAGTGACAGGGCATCCCATCTATCTGGCAGGGAGAGAGAGAGGCCAGGTGGTGACAGGACATCCCATCTATCTGGCAGGGAGAGAGAGAGGCCAGGTGAAGACAGGACATCACATCTATCTGGCAGGTGGTGACAGGGAGAGAGAGAGGCCAGGTAGTGACAGGGCATCCCATCTATCTGGCAGGGAGAGAGAGAGGCCAGGTAGTGACAGGGCATCCCATCTATCTGGCAGGGAGAGAGAGAGGCCAGGTGGTGACAGGGCATCCCATCTATCTGGCAGGGAGAGAGAGAGGCCAGGTGGTGACAGGGCATCCCATTTATCTGGCAGGGAGAGAGAGAGGCCAGGTGGTGACAGGGCATCCCATCTATCTGGCAGGGAGAGAGAGAGGCCAGGTAGTGACAGGGCATCCCATCTATCTGGCAGGGAGAGAGAGAGGCCAGGTGGTGACAGGACATCCCATCTATCTGGCAGGGAGAGAGAGAGGCCAGGTGAAGACAGGACATCACATCTATCTGGCAGGGAGAGAGAGAGGCCAGGTAGTGACAGGGCATCCCATCTATCTGGCAGGGAGAGAGAGAGGCCAGGTAGTGACAGGGTATCCCATCTATCTGGCAGGGAGAGAGAGAGGCAAGGTGGTGACAGGACATCCCATCTATCTGGCAGGGAGAGAGAGAGGCCAGGTGGTGACAGGACATCCCATCTATCTGGCAGGGAGAGAGAGAGGCCAGGTGGTGACAGGACATCCCATCTATCTGGCAGGGAGAGAGAGAGGTCAGGTGGGGACAGGGCATCCCATCTATCTGGCAGGGAGAGAGAGAGGCCAGGTGGTGACAGGACATCCCATCTATCTGGCAGGGAGAGAGAGAGGTCAGGTGGGGACAGGGCATGCAGGCCAATGAACTGTAACTCACACTCACCTGACAAATGAGTCTCAATTCACTGCTCAAACACACTCTAGGAAAAGGTAAAACACAGATAGCCTTTTCACACAGCCTGGTAAATGAAATGTGTACTTGTGTAAATGTACATGCACACACAAAAGCACAGGCACACACACAAACACACACACACGCACAGACACACAGCGAGGCCAAAGTGGGATACAGTGTGATGATGAACATGATGCAGGAGCCTTGGACACAACAGAAAGCACCACACAGAGAGGGTCATAAAACACTGTCTTGGTTTATTTACTGCCTTCCTAAAGCTTCAGACAGACAAGCTGAGCTGTGAAACAGAGAGCACATAGTTGTTCAACTCAACAATACAGCCAGTCTACAATCTCAACCTCAGTCAACATACAAAAAGATTAAGCAAAAGAACAACATTTTGGCAACCGTTAACATTTGAAATTGGAAAAACTTGCAGAAGTAAAAAACAACTTTGAGAAGTGGATTTTTAACACTACATATCAGTTCTACTTCCTGTTGATATAGATATATAAAGAAATTGGTAAGACTTCATTTGAACTAAACACCATGATCTCTTCATAACCTTCATAAAAATGTCCTGACCATGTTATAAAGCTTCATACCACGAGTCATAACTTGTCAACACATGCCATAAAGCTTCAGTTATCACAATGACACAAGCTATGAAGCATTATGACATGTTTACAACATTGTTATAAAGGCATTATGGTGGCCAGGTCAAAGAAAGTTGCTGCCCAACTGCGGCCCGCGGGTGGTTTTATTTGGCCCCCAAGTTTTCGAAGCAAAATAATAATAAAATAATTAAAAATATATATATAATTCCCAAGTATTCCCACGCATAATAGTAAGACAAGTAATCATGTACAAACGTGAGCAACGTGAGCAAATATGAATTTTTAGGCTTCTTGGGGTCAATTTGCAGTCTACAAATCATTTGTAATTCGTCCCGTGGCTGAATCTAGTTGATGATCCCTGAAATAAAGTGTTACTAAGAAATAAAAAGAAGGCTGCTCTGCTTGGCTTTGACAACCATCACATTTCACCCATAGCTTCTCTTTCCTGGTTGGTTTTGTCAGAAGCCGTGGATCTGAGTTTCTGGCCTGCAGCGATACAGGGAAAGTGGTGCTCTACACGCTTTAAGACTCATTAAAAGCCATTGAACAGCTGCAATTATGAAGACAGAGTGGCAGTTGGGATGGGGATCCTTCTATCAGCCCTACAGTATAGTGGCTGTCTGTCTAGGCTGCCTTTCAGCCCTACACAAACTGTCTGCCTGGGCTGCCTTTCAGTCCTACAGTAGCTGTCTGTCGGGGCTGCCTTTCAGTCCTACAGTAGCTGTCTGTCTGGGCTGCCTTTCAGTCCTACAGTAGCTGTCTGTCTGGGCTGCCTTTCAGTCCTACAGTAGCTGTCTGTCGGGGCTGCCTTTCAGTCCTACATCAACTGTCTGTCTGGGCTGCCTTTCAGTCCTACAGTAGCTGTCTGTCATGACTGTCCTACAGTAGCTGTCTGTCTGGGCTGCCTTTCAGTCCTACAGTAGCTGTCTGTCGGGGCTGCCTTTCAAATAGCTGTCTATAGTTTCAGTATAGTATAGCTCTGTCTGGGCTGCCTTTCAGTCCTACAGTAGCTGTCTGTCGGGGTTGCCTTTCAGTCCTACAGTAGCTGTCTGTCGGGGCTGCCTTTCAGTCCTACAGTAGCTGTCTCCCTGGGATGCCTTTCAGTCCTACAGTAGCTGTCTGTCGGGGCTGCCTTTCAGTCCTACAGTAGCTGTCTGCCTGGGCTGCCTTTCAGCCCTACAGTAGCTGTCTGCCTGGGCTGCCTTTCAGCCCTACAGAGCAGACTAGAGACAGGCCTGCAGACAGAGACATGCCTACTAGAACCTATAGGCCTACTAGACTTGTGTCCTTTCCTCTCTAACACAAACATCTCCCAGCCCTGTTACAGGCCCTATCATACTGCTTCACACACATACAATTTCACATACTGTAAATACTGCAGTGACACACACACACACACACACACACACACACACACACACACACACACACACACACACACACACACACACACACACACACACACACACACACACACACACACACACACACACACACACACACACACACACACACACACATCATAGTAACACAAAGTCATGCCCTGTGAGATTCTGAACAAGAAAGTTGTGAAATACAGGAAGTGAATGGACATTAGGGTACAACACCATAATTAGAACAACATTGAGTTAGAAACAGAAAGTATAAATGTACTACAGATATACGATTTTAATTTGATCACCCTGTTGTTGCAGGAAATTTCCTGAGCAGCAAGGAAATGCAAACTTGTAGTGCATTCAAGTTTTAAAAGGTTTAAAAGTATTTCTGTTTGTAATTTCCACATGAAAATGTCAGACTTGATTTGCCCTAAGTAAAAATGTCCATTAATTATAATCCACCCAATAATTCACATTTCCTGTTGCTGCAGGATAATTTTGCTGCTGTGAGAAACTGATCAAATTAAGATCCTACATATGTATGACTATTTGTCATATCCATACACAAAGCTGATTAAATGTAGAAAAGAAACAGAACATTGATTGAAATAATACATTCCTACACATTCAGTTTTAATTCTGCAGGTTAACCACGTTACCATTGTGAGACTAGTTCCAATACCAGCTATAGCATGTTAGCAAAGCACTACTCAGGGTTCCATCGTCATGTTGCAGCCATGTTGAGTCAATCCAAGCAAAGCTAGATGAGACTGGTTTGGGCGGGGTGGGGCGAGGTACAGGGTTGGGAGGGGTCCAGGGTGGGCTGGGGTGGGGAAGTCTACCCCCATTGGAGGACGTTGACACCATCAGGAGTTGGTAGGTCCTGTTCTCCTCCTCTGCCATCTGTCCTCACGATAGAGGCTGTTCAGATGACGGGGTGACTCTCTCGCTCTCTTTCTCCTTCTCTTTACTTTGTGTCCCATCCGTCACATCCTGACAGGAGGAAAGAAACACAAGCCCAGTCATTCCTCCATCCATCTATTCACAGCCCATCCAGTCACTCACTCCGTCTGTATGACAACAAGTCATTAAGATGTCAGAGTGCAGGCAGGGCCGGGACCCGGCCACACACTGTAATTAACACACAGACTGAAGGAGCCAAAGTCTGCATTCCAAATGGCACCCTATTACCCTTATAGTGGGCTACTCTGGACCAGGGCCCATAGGTATCAGGTCAAACGGAGCGCGCTACATGGGGAATAGGGTGCCATTTGGGAAACATCTAATGAGCCAATCAGAGAGCCATGGTGGCTATGAAAAGGCCAGCGTACTGCAGAGTAATGTCTGCTGAGTTTAAATGCCAACAGGATGGGATAGTTCAACTGTATTTCTGACTAAGGAAGAAAACTGCTGACCAGAGAGGCAGCAGTTACAGAAGAGAGGGTGGTGGCAACACCACGTAGGTCTATGAAGGAGATGGTTAAGTATTGTTGTATGGTGACAGCACAATCAAGGAGCTACAGGGAGGTATGCAGACTCATACCTCCCTGTAGTGAGTTATTTAAGTGTGAGTTATTTAAGTGTGTGTGTGTGTGTCTGTGTGCCTGTTTCCGCTTAAGTGTGTCTGCGACCGACCTCCAGAGGAGTGACTCCACCCTGTTGATGATGTCAGCCAGGTCAAAGGGCAAAGGCATGCTGGGGTCACCGTCGGCCCAAAACGGCCGGTCAACGGGGGCCTCTTCTGGGGGCAGGGTCTGGGCCAGGCTGGAATGGCACCTGAAGGAACAGACAAGGACAGGAAATAACAGGACAGGTCAGACACTCCTCTGGACATAAATCACCTCCTATACAGACGCCACCATCATTACACATTGTTACACAGAAGCAATGTAAATCAACAGTGGTGGTTCACGGTGTGTGTGTGTGACCTGATTAGTCAGGAATGTTTTGTAAGTAGCCCTACATGGGTGTGTGATCTGTTTGAGAGGTGAGAGTCAGGAATGTTTTGTAAGTAGCCCTACATGGGTGTGTGTGTGACCTGATGAGTCAGGAATGTTTTGTAAGTAGCCCTACATGGGTGTGTGTGTGACCTGATGAGTCAGGAATGTTTTGTAAGTAGCCCTACATGGGTGTGTGTGTGACCTGATGAGTCAGGAATGTTTTGTATGTAGCCCTACATGGGTATGTGATCTGTTTGGGAGGTGAGAGTCAGGAATGTTTTGTAAGTAGCCCTACATGGGTGTGTGTGTGACCTGATGAGTCAGGAATGTTTTGTATGTAGCCCTACATGGGTGTGTGACCTGATGAGTCAGGAATGTTTTGTAAGTAGCCCTACATGGGTGTGTGATCTGTTTGAGAGGTGAGAGTCAGGAATGTTTTGTAAGTAGCCCTACATGGGTGTGTGTGTGACCTGATGAGTCAGGAATGTTTTGTATGTAGCCCTACATGGGTGTGTGACCTGATGAGTCAGGAATGTTTTGTAAGTAGCCCTACATGGGTGTGTGTGTGACCTGATGAGTCAGGAATGATTTGTAAGTAGCCCTACATGGGTGTGTGACCTGATGAGTCAGGAATGTTTTGTAAATAGCCCTACATGGGTGTGTGACCTGATGAGTCAGGAATGTTTTGTAAGTAGTCCTACATGGGTGTGTGACCTGATGAGTCAGGAATGTTTTGTAAGTAGCCCTACATGGGTGTGTGACCTGATGAGTCAGGAATGTTTTGTAAGTAGCCCTACATGGGTGTGTGACCTGATGAGTCAGGAATGATTTGTAAGTAGCCCTACATGGGTGTGTGACCTGATGAGTCAGGAATGTTTTGTAAGTAGCCCTACATGGGTGTGTGATCTGTTTGTTGTGGTTTAAACCATCAATATGATGACAAAGCAACAGTATCCTCAGTGATTAATGCTCCAGTCATTTTCACACAGCCAGATGGTTTCTCTGAAAAGCCCTCTCCTTTCATCCAGTCAGAACAAGAGACAGATAGAGAAACAGCCCTCTGATGTTATTACATGGTGTTTCTACAGTCTCTATATTATATGATGAATGGATTATGACTTCTACTGTTTCCACCACCGAGTCTGTTGGATCAAAATGGATACCAAAGCATCACGGTATGAGACGTCTCAGTAGGAATCAGTATTGTATTTACACAGGTGACTTGGTGGCAGTCTGGACTATCAATGTAAATCTGTCTTCCATAGTGACAGATCAAGCTGATCCCTGACCTGGAAGTGAAGGAGGGGATGGGTGGGGGGTTGTGGTCACAGTTACTCCTTACTTCACTATCTCCTCCTCCTCCTTCTGAAAAATAAGCTGGTTGGTGTCTGACTCCCTGACACCCTACCTCCCCATCCCTACCCCAGGCATCCTGCTTCCCCCTGCCTCCCCACCCCCCTACAGTCTCTAGGGTCCCTAACAGGGAGGTGTGTGTTATGGATGTGACGTGGAGGTCGTTAATGTGGCCATGGACCAGGCAGTCCAGGCCATCCCTGCCTCAATTGGCCGTTCTATATTTCAACCAAGGGCCACTTAATGCTGGAGTAGCTGTTCAGCTAAGTGGTACCATTCAGCTGTGGTCTAACCCTCTGATAGGTAGTGCATTACACCAAGAGGATGGTATTAACATACACCATCCACATATATCTTCCAGGCCTCAGATCAGGGGCCTGATAATAGAATGTGTTAACATGCTCTAAGCACCATTATGTAGCAGATGACTTGATAAATAATAGGATCAGCTGACCTTGGGGCTGCGCGACAAGACATGGGTCTAAATGTTCTCATGATTTATTTAGGGGCAGAATTACAGGAAGCGCCACTTCAGAGAGGACGACAGACACGCCAGGCATAAATATAGAACTGGATGAAAAGAGACACAGGCGCACAGAGAATAGAGGTACGCCTCACACGCTCACGTTCTGCTGACATCAGCGGACCGACACCAAAGGCCATGGGAACACAGTGCCGTTTGAGTTTGAGAGTGAATTAACTATTCATGTTAGACTGGTACAATAGAAAACACTGGCCTCTTTTCGGCTGTCCTGAACGAGGATATGAAGATGGACCATGTAAATATGTGGTGAAGTTCATTATGTGGTAATACTGTACTCATCTGACAGAGAATCTAACCGTATTAAACTGGAGAGGTCTGTTTAATCAGAGATGCAGTAGTTATGAGGATGAGAGTTGTGTCAAATATAATAGAGGCAATGACATTCAACCCACTACCTCCACTAGCTGCAAATACCACACCTTCACTTAACCGATGGAATGAAATGGAGTGAAACAATTCAATATCTAGTCTGGTACCTTAAACTCTCATAGAAATGCATTGTGAGCCACAGCACTATATACATTCTCACAAATCACCACTTTCCCCTAGGAAAACAGCACCTTAAAGGTAAGGTCAAAGACAAAGAGGAGGGAGAGCGGGATGGAGAAAGTGAGGTAGAGCTAGAGGACTAGGAGTGTGTTTGTGAGTCTACAGTGTTCCAATGGATTAACCCTAGACAGATATGGGCTAACTATCCCATCTGGTGCTCTCTCGCCCACTCGCTCAGGAGAGATTGGCAATACAATCACTCATTTCAATTTGCCCTGAAACCCTATAGCCCGGCAGGCCTGCTCAAATAGTATGCTAATGTGAAAGGAATCTGAGCTTCTATCGCCTTTTATTCCACAGAGGCCTTCCATAGTGCAGCCACACACTGCACTTGAACTGTTCTGTCTGCCTGCCTCCTAAAAGGCACCCTATTCCTCATATAGTGCACTACTTTTGATCAGAGTCCTTTAGCCCTGGTTCAAAGTAGTGCACTAAATAGTGAATAGGATGCCATTTGGGCCACAGGGTCTGTGGCAAGGAGGGGGCTATAGGGCTCTAGCTGGCGGAGAAGCTCACCATAGGACCCAGGCACCGGCCCCACACTGCTCTGCTCAAACTAACCACTTTAGCTAAAGTGAGTGTTAATTATGGACAGGCAAAGCAGTCAATAAAAGGTTAATGTAAAAGTCAAAGGATAAATTCCTTTAAGCATTGCATCATTCCACCATCTCTGCGACCGACACGGTGCTCGCAGGTCTCTCCTAATCAATACGTTTTACTGTAATGCGCTCCCCATCGATTTCCCCCTGGCTCAGCCCTCCCTCCTCTGCACACTCACTGCCCTGCCTGGTAAAGAAAGGAGAGAGAGGCGAGAGAAAGAGAGGGAGAGAAAGAGAGGGAGAGAAAAAGAGGGAGAGAAAGAGAGGGAGAGAAAGAGAGGGAGAGAAAGAGAGGCGAGAGAAAGAGAGGGGGAGAAAGAGAGGGGGACGAAAAAGAAATCCTATTCTATTTGTTGGGAGTGCCTGGCTGGTCCAGAGATCAACATGATCAGCATCAGGAACCCTCCATCTCTCCACTAGCCATGTAATTGTGCTGAGTCCACTCCTGCCACCAGGGCCATACATTAAAAGCCTCTCTGCTCTTAACAGGATGGAGAGCCGCCTAATAGACAACGTCAGTGCTTCCGACTCATGCAATTACACTGATAAATGCCACGATTGTGTCAGGCCAAGTGGAAAAAAAACAGGCTAACATAGATAGCAGACAACACTTATTGTGTTATTGCTACAGGAGATCATTTGTAACCACACATGGGAGTAAATGGAGACTGTTCTATAAAGACATTATGTATGGAATAGGTAGGGTGGGGTTGCTGCCTGATGGAAATTCCTTTTAAGGAGATGGGTTGTGATATCTCTCTTTCTGTGTGTGTGTGAGAGAGAGAGAGAGAGCCTCAGTTCACCTGGTTCCTCATTATCTCCCCTACACCCACAGTTCAGTCCTTTTGAACTTTGCAGGTGTGAAGTTTTATGGCCTTGCCAGCGAAGCCACAAACCAGAGAATGCAATCAAACAAGTCATGCAGAAACAGGCATGTGTCTCATAAATTCAGACTAGCCGCCGAAGGTGATGTACGCAATCATGTTGCCCAGGACGACAGCGGTTCAGCGGGCATGTCTCGCCTGTACCTGCACACATCTCTGTCTTGTGTAAGAGTCAGTGGAACTGTGTGGAGTCATGTACTATACTGTAAGGTTCAGGGGTAACTATGTGGAGTCATGTACTATACTGTAAGGTTCAGGGGTAACTATGTGGAGTCATGTGCTATACTGTAAGGTTCAGGGGTAACTATGTGGAGTCATGTACTATACTGTAAGGTTCAGGGGTAACTATGTGGAGTCATGTACTATACTGTAAGGTTCAGTGGTAACTGTGTGGAGTAATGTACTATACTGTAAGGTTCAGGGGTAACTGTGTGGAGTCATGTACTATACTGTAAGGTTCAGGGGTAACTATGTGGAGTCATGTACTATACTGTAAGGTTCAGGGGTAACTGTGTGGAGTCATGTACTATACTGTAAGCTTCAGGGGTAACTGTGTGGAGTCATGTACTATACTAAGGTTCAGGGGTAACTATGTGGAGTCATGTACTATACTAAGGTTCAGGGGTAACTGTGTGGAGTCATGTACTATACTAAGGTTCAGTGGTAACTATGTGGAGTCATGTACTATACTAAGGTTCAGGGGTAACTATGTGGAGTCATGTACTATACTGTAAGGTTCAGGGGTAACTGTGTGGAGTCATGTACTATACTGTAAGATTCAGGGGTAACTGTGTGGAGTCATGTACTATACTGTAAGGTTCAGTGGTAACTGTGTGGAGTCATGTACTATACTGTCAGGTTCAGTGGTAACTATGTGGAGTCATGTACTATACTGTAAGGTTCAGGGGTAACTGTGTGGAGTCATGTACTATACTGTAAGGTTCAGGGGTAACTGTGTGGAGTCATGTACTATACTGTAAGCTTCAGGGGTAACTGTGTGGAGTCATGTACTATACTAAGGTTAAGGGGTAACTATGTGGAGTCATGTACTATACTAAGGTTCAGGGGTAACTATGTTGGGTCATGTACTATACTAAGGTTCAGGGGTAACTGTGTGGAGTCATGTACTATACGGTAAGGTTCAGTGGTAACTATGTGGAGTCATGTACTATACTAAGGTTCAGGGGTAACTATGTGGAGTCATGTACTATACTGTAAGGTTCAGGGGTAACTGTGTGGAGTCATGTACTATACTGTAAGGTTCAGGGGTAACTGTGTGGAGTCATGTACTATACTGTAAGGTTCAGTGGTAACTGTGTGGAGTCATGTACTATACTATAAGGTTCAGGGGTAACTGTGTGGAGTCATGTACTATACTGTAAGTTTCAGGGGTAACTATGTGGAGTCATGTACTATACTGTAAGGTTCAGGGGTAACTGTGTGGAGTCATGTACTATACTGTAAGCTTCAGGGGTAACTGTGTGGAGTCATGTACTATACTAAGGTTCAGGGGTAACTATGTGGAGTCATGTACTATACTAAGGTTCAGGGGTAACTATGTGGAGTCATGTACTATACTGTAAGGTTCAGTGGTAACTATGTGGAGTCATGTACTATACTGTAAGGTTCAGGGGTAACTGTGTGGAGTCATGTACTATACTGTAAGGTTCAGGGGTAACTGTGTGGAGTCATGTACTATACTGTAAGGTTCAGGGGTAACTGTGTGGAGTCATGTACTATACTGTAAGGTTCAGTTGTAACTGTGTGGAGTCATGTACTATACTGTAAGGTTCAGGGGTAACTGTGTACTATACTGTAAGGTTCAGGGGTAACTGTGTGGAGTCATGTACTATACTGTAAGGTTCAGGGGTAATGTACTATACTGTAAGGTTCAGTGGTAACTGTGTGGAGTCATGTACTATACTGTAAGGTTCAGTGGTAACTGTGTGGAGTCATGTACTATACTGTAAGGTTCAGGGTAACTGTGTGGAGTCATGTACTATACTGTAAGGTTCAGGGGTAACTATGTGGAGTCATGTACTATACTGTAAGGTTCAGGGGTAACTATGTGGAGTCATGTACTATACTGTAAGGTTCAGGGGTAACTATGTGGAGTCATGTACTATACTGTAAGGTTCAGGGGTAACTATGTGGAGTCATGTACTATACTGTAAGGTTCAGGGGTAACTATGTGGAGTCATGTACTATACTGTAAGGTTCAGGGGTAACTATGTGGAGTCATGTACTATACTGTAAGGTTCAGGGTAACTATGTGGAGTCATGTACTATACTGTAAGGTTCAGTGGTAACTGTGTGGAGTCATGTACTATACTGTAAGGTTCAGGGGTAACTATGTGGAGTCATGTACTATACTGTAAGGTTCAGGGGTAACTGTGTGGAGTCATGTACTATACTGTAAGGTTCAGGGGGAGGTAACTCATGTGGAGTCATGTACTATACTGTAAGGTTCAGGGGTAACTATGTGGAGTCATGTACTATACTGTAAGGTTCAGGGGTAACTATGTGGAGTCATGTACTATACTGTAAGGTTCAGGGGTAACTATGTGGAGTCATGTACTATACTGTAAGGTTCAGGGGTAACTGTGGAGTCATGTACTATACTGTAAGGTTCAGGGGTAACTGTGTGGAGTCATGTACTATACTGTAAGGTTCAGGGGTAACTATGTGGAGTCATGTACTATACTGTAAGGTTCAGGGGTAACTGTGTGGAGTCATGTACTATACTGTAAGGTTCAGGGGTAACTGTGTGGAGTCATGTACTATACTGTAAGGTTCAGGGGTAACTGTGTGGAGTCATGTACTATACTGTAAGGTTCAGGGTAACTATGTGGAGTCATGTACTATACTGTAAGGTTCAGGGGTAACTGTGTGGAGTCATGTACTATACTGTAAGGTTCAGTGGTAACTATGTGGAGTCATGTACTATACTGTAAGGTTCAGGGTAACTATGTGGAGTCATGTACTATACTGTAAGGTTCAGGGGTAACTGTGTGGAGTCATGTACTATACTGTAAGGTTCAGGGGTAACTATGTGGAGTCATGTACTATACTGTAAGGTTCAGGGGTAACTGTGTGGAGTCATGTACTATACTGTAAGGTTCAGGGGTAACTGTGTGGAGTCATGTACTATACTAAGGTTCAGGGGTAACTATGTGGAGTCATGTACTATACTAAGGTTCAGGGGTAACTATGTGGAGTCATGTACTATACTGTAAGGTTCAGGGGTAACTATGTGGAGTCATGTACTACATGTAAGGTTCAGGGGTAACTATGTGGAGTCATGTACTATACTGTAAGGTTCAGGGGTAACTGTGTGGAGTCATGTACTATACTGTAAGGTTCAGGGGTAACTGTGTGGAGTCATGTACTATACTGTAAGGTTCAGGGTAACTATGTGGAGTCATGTACTATACTGTAAGGTTCAGGGGTAACTGTGTGGAGTCATGTACTATACTGTAAGGTTCAGGGGTAACTGTGTGGAGTCATGTACTATACTGTAAGGTTCAGGGGTAACTGTGTGGAGTCATGTACTATACTGTAAGGTTCAGTGGGTAACTGTGTGGAGTCATGTACTATACTGTAAGGTTCAGTGGTAACTATGTGGAGTCATGTACTATACTGTAAGGTTCAGGGGTAACTATGTGGAGTCATGTACTATACTGTAAGGTTCAGGGGTAACTATGTGGAGTCATGTACTATACTGTAAGGTTCAGGGGTAACTATGTGGAGTCATGTACTATACTGTAAGGTTCAGGGGTAACTATGTGGAGTCATGTACTATACTGTAAGGTTCAGGGGTAACTATGTGGAGTCATGTACTATACTGTAAGGTTCAGGGGTAACTGTGGGGTAACTATGTGGAGTCATGTACTATACTGTAAGGTTCATGTGGAGTCATGTACTATACTAAGGTTCAGGGGTAACTGTGTGGAGTCATGTACTATACTGTAAGGTTCAGTGGTAACTATGTGGAGTCAGTACTATACATGTGGAGTCATGTACTATACTGTAAGGTTCAGGGGTAACTGTGTGGAGTCATGTACTATACTGTAAGGTTCAGGGGTAACTGTGTGGAGTCATGTACTATACTGTAAGGTTCAGGGTAACTGTGTGGAGTCATGTACTATACTGTAAGGTTCAGGGGTAACTATGTGGAGTCATGTACTATACTGTAAGGTTCAGTGGTAACTGTGTGGAGTCATGTACTATACTGTAAGGTTCAGTGGTAACTGTGTGGAGTCATGTACTATACTGTAAGGTTCAGGGGTAACTATGTGGAGTCATGTACTATACTGTAAGGTTCAGGGGTAACTATGTGGAGTCATGTACTATACTGTAAGGTTCAGGGTAACTATGTGGAGTCATGTACTATACTGTAAGGTTCAGTGGTAACTATGTGGAGTCATGTACTATACTGTAAGGTTCAGGGTAACTGTGTGGAGTCATGTACTATACTGTAAGGTTCAGGGGTAACTGTGTGGAGTCATGTACTATACTGTAAGGTTCAGGGGTAACTATGTGGAGTCATGTACTATACTGTAAGGTTCAGGGGTAACTATGTGGAGTCATGTACTATACTGTAAGGTTCAGGGGTAACTGTGTGGAGTCATGTACTATACTAAGGTTCAGGGGTAACTATGTGGAGTCATGTACTAAGGTTCAGGGGTAACTATGGAGGTACTGGAGTCAGTACTTACAGGGGTAACTAGGTTGTGGAGTCATGTACTATACTGTAAGGTTCAGGGGTAACTGTGTGGAGTCATGTACTATAGGTTCAGGGGTAAGGTTCAGGGGTTCAGGGTAACTGTGTGGAGTCATGTACTATACTGTAAGGTTCAGGGGTAACTGTGTGGAGTCATGTACTATACTGTAAGGTTCAGGGGTAACTGTGTGGAGTCATGTACTATACTGTAAGGTTCAGTGGTAACTGTGTGGAGTCATGTACTATACTGTAAGGTTCAGTGGTAACTGTGTGGAGTCATGTACTATACTGTAAGGTTCAGTGGTAACTATGTGGAGTCATGTACTATACTGTAAGGTTCAGGGGTAACTATGTGGAGTCATGTACTATACTGTAAGGTTCAGGGGTAACTGTGTGGAGTCATGTACTATACTGTAAGGTTCAGTGGTAACTATGTGGAGTCATGTACTATACTGTAAGGTTCAGTGGTAACTGTGTGGAGTCATGTACTATACTGTAAGGTTCAGGGGTAACTGTGTGGAGTCATGTACTATACTGTAAGGTTCAGGGGTAACTATGTGGAGTCATGTACTATACTGTAAGGTTCAGGGGTAACTGTGTGGAGTCATGTACTATACTGTAAGCTTCAGGGGTAACTGTGTGGAGTCATGTACTATACTAAGGTTCAGGGGTAACTATGTGGAGTCATGTACTATACTAAGCTTCAGGGGTAACTATGTGGAGTCATGTACTATACTAAGGTTCAGGGGTAACTGTGTGGAGTCATGTACTATACTGTAAGGTTCAGTGGTAACTATGTGGAGGTAACTAAGGTTCAGGGGTAACTATGTGGAGTCATGTACTATACTGTAAGGTTCAGGGGTAACTGTGTGGAGTCATGTACTATACTGTAAGGTTCAGGGGTAACTGTGTGGAGTCATGTACTATACTGTAAGGTTCAGTGGTAACTGTGTGGAGTCATGTACTATACTGTAAGGTTCAGGGGTAACTATGTGGAGTCATGTACTATACTAAGGTTCAGGGGTAACTGTGTGGAGTCATGTACTATACTGTAAGGTTCAGTGGTAACTATGTGGAGTCATGTACTTTACTAAGGTTCAGGGGTAACTGTGTGGAGTCATGTACTATACTGTAAGGTTCAGTGGTAACTGTGTGGAGTCATGTACTATACTGTAAGGTTCAGGGGTAACTGTGTGGAGTCATGTACTATACTGTAAGGTTCAGGGGTAACTGTGTGGAGTCATGTACTATACTAAGGTTCAGTGGTAACTGTGTGGAGTCATGTACTATACTGTAAGGTTCAGTGGTAACTGTGTGGAGTCATGTACTATACTGTAAGGTTCAGTGGTAACTATGTGGAGTCATGTACTATACTGTAAGGTTCAGGGGTAACTATGTGGAGTCATGTACTATACTGTAAGGTTCAGGGGTAACTGTGGAGTCATGTACTATACTGTAAGGTTCAGTGGTAACTATGTGGAGTCATGTACTATACTGTAAGGTTCAGTGGTAACTGTGTGGAGTCATGTACTATACTGTAAGGTTCAGGGGTAACTGTGTGGAGTCATGTACTATACTGTAAGGTTCAGGGGTAACTATGTGGAGTCATGTACTATACTGTAAGGTTCAGGGGTAACTGTGTGGAGTCATGTACTATACTGTAAGCTTCAGGGGTAACTGTGTGGAGTCATGTACTATACTAAGGTTCAGGGGTAACTATGTGGAGTCATGTACTATACTAAGCTTCAGGGGTAACTATGTGGAGTCATGTACTATACTAAGGTTCAGGGGTAACTGTGAGGAGTCATGTACTATACTGTAAGGTTCAGTGGTAACTATGTGGAGTCATGTACTATACTAAGGTTCAGGGGTAACTATGTGGAGTCATGTACTATACTGTAAGGTTCAGGGGTAACTGTGTGGAGTCATGTACTATACTGTAAGGTTCAGGGGTAACTGTGTGGAGTCATGTACTATACTGTAAGGTTCAGTGGTAACTGTGTGGAGTCATGTACTATACTGTAAGGTTCAGGGGTAACTATGTGGAGTCATGTACTATACTAAGGTTCAGGGGTAACTGTGTGGAGTCATGTACTATACTGTAAGGTTCAGTGGTAACTATGTGGAGTCATGTACTATACTAAGGTTCAGGTGGTAACTATGTGGAGTCATGTACTATACTGTAAGGTTCAGGGGTAACTATGTGGAGTCATGTACTATACTGTAAGGTTCAGGGGTAACTGTGTGGAGTCATGTACTATACTGTAAGGTTCAGGGGTAACTATGTGGAGTCATGTACTATACTGTAAGGTTCAGGGTAACTGTGTGGAGTCATGTACTATACTGTAAGGTTTAACTGTGTGGAGTCAACTATACTGTAAGGTTCAGGGGTAACTGTGTGGAGTCATGTACTATACTAGGTTCAGGGGTAACTGTGTGGAGTCATGTACTTCAGGGGTAACTGTGTGGAGTCATGTACTATACTGTAAGGTTCAGTGGTAACTGTGTGGAGTCATGTACTATACTGTAAGGTTCAGTGGTAACTGTGTGGAGTCATGTACTATACTGTAAGGTTCAGTGGTAACTATGTGGAGTCATGTACTATACTGTAAGGTTCAGGGGTAACTGTGTGGAGTCATGTACTATACTGTAAGGTTCAGGGGTAACTATGTGGAGTCATGTACTATACTGTAAGGTTCAGGGGTAACTATGTGGAGTCATGTACTATACTGTAAGGTTCAGGGGTAACTATGTGGAGTCATGTACTATACTGTAAGGTTCAGGGGTAACTATGTGGAGTCATGTACTATACTGTAAGGTTCAGGGGTAACTGTGGAGTCATGTACTATACTGTAAGGTTCAGTGGTAACTATGTGGAGTCATGTACTATACTGTAAGGTTCAGTGGTAACTGTGTGGAGTCATGTACTATACTGTAAGGTTCAGGGGTAACTGTGTGGAGTCATGTACTATACTGTAAGGTTCAGGGGTAACTATGTGGAGTCATGTACTATACTGTAAGGTTCAGGGGTAACTGTGTGGAGTCATGTACTATACTGTAAGGTTCAGTGGTAACTATGTGGAGTCATGTACTATACTAAGGTTCAGGGGTAACTATGTGGAGTCATGTACTATACTGTAAGGTTCAGGGGTAACTGTGTGGAGTCATGTACTATACTGTAAGGTTCAGGGGTAACTGTGTGGAGTCATGTACTATACTGTAAGGTTCAGTGGTAACTGTGTGGAGTCATGTACTATACTGTAAGGTTCAGGGGTAACTATGTGAGTCATGTACTATACTGTTCAGGGGTAACTATGTGGAGTCATGTACTATACTAAGGTTCAGGGGTAACTGTGTGGAGTCATGTACTATACTGTAAGGTTCAGTGGTAACTATGTGGAGTCATGTACTATACTAAGGTTCAGGGGTAACTATGTGGAGTCATGTACTATACTGTAAGGTTCAGGGGTAACTGTGTGGAGTCATGTACTATACTGTAAGGTTCAGGGGTAACTGTGTGGAGTCATGTACTATACTGTAAGGTTCAGTGGTAACTGTGTGGAGTCATGTACTATACTGTAAGGTTCAGGGGTAACTGTGTGGAGTCATGTACTATACTAAGGTTCAGGGGTAACTGTGTGGAGTCATGTACTATACTGTAAGGTTCAGTGGTAACTATGTGGAGTCATGTACTATACTAAGGTTCAGGGGTAACTATGTGGAGGTATACTAAGGTTCAGGGGTAACTATGTGGAGTCATGTACTATACTGTAAGGTTCAGTGGTAACTATGTGGAGTCATGTACTATACTAAGGTTCAGGGGTAACTATGTGGAGTCATGTACTATACTGTAAGGTTCAGGGGTAACTGTGTGGAGTCATGTACTATACTGTAAGGTTCAGGGGTAACTGTGTGGAGTCATGTACTATACTGTAAGGTTCAGTTGTAACTGTGTGGAGTCATGTACTATACTGTAAGGTTCAGGGGTAACTGTGTGGAGTCATGTACTATACTGTAAGGTTCAGGGGTAACTGTGTGGAGTCATGTACTATACTGTAAGGTTCAGTGGTAACTGTGTGGAGTCATGTACTATACTGTAAGGTTCAGTGGTAACTGTGTGGAGTCATGTACTATACTGTAAGGTTCAGTGGTAACTATGTGGAGTCATGTACTATACTGTAAGGTTCAGGGGTAACTGTGTGGAGTCATGTACTATACTGTAAGGTTCAGGGGTAACTATGTGGAGTCATGTACTATACTGTAAGGTTCAGGGGTAACTATGTGGAGTCATGTACTATACTGTAAGGTTCAGGGGTAACTATGTGGAGTCATGTACTATACTGTAAGGTTCAGGGGTAACTATGTGGAGTCATGTACTATACTGTAAGGTTCAGGGGTAACTATGTGGAGTCATGTACTATACTGTAAGGTTCAGGGGTAACTGTGGAGTCATGTACTATACTGTAAGGTTCAGTGGTAACTATGTGGAGTCATGTACTATACTGTAAGGTTCAGTGGTAACTGTGTGGAGTCAACTATACTGTAAGGTTCAGGGGTAACTGTGTGGAGTCATGTACTATACTGTAAGGTTCAGGGGTAACTATGTGGAGTCATGTACTATACTGTAAGGTTCAGGGGTAACTGTGTGGAGTCATGTACTATACTGTAGGTTCAGTGGTAACTATGTGGAGTCATGTACTATACAGGTTCAGGGGTAACTATGTGGAGTCATGTACTATACTGTAAGGTTCAGGGGTAACTGTGTGGAGTCATGTACTATACTGTAAGGTTCAGGGGTAACTGTGTGGAGTCATGTACTATACTGTAAGGTTCAGTGGTAAGTGGTAACTGTAAGGTTGTGGAGTCATGTACTATACTAAGGTTCTAATACTGTAAGGTTCAGTGGTAACTATGTGGAGTCATGTACTATACTAAGGTTCAGGGGTAACTGTGTGGAGTCATGTACTATACTGTAAGGTTCAGTGGTAACTGTGTGGAGTCATGTACTATACTGTAAGGTTCAGGGGTAACTGTGTGGAGTCATGTACTATACTGTAAGGTTCAGGGGTAACTGTGTGGAGTCATGTACTATACTGTAAGGTTCAGTGGTAACTGTGTGGAGTCATGTACTATACTGTAAGGTTCAGTGGTAACTGTGTGGAGGAGTCATGGTAACTATGTGGAGTCACTATACTGTAAGGTTCAGGGGTAACTATGTGGAGTCATGTACTATACTGTAAGGTTCAGTCATGGTAACTGGTGTGGAGTCATGTACTATACTGTAAGGTTCAGGGGTAACTGTGTGGAGTCATGTACTATACTGTAAGGTTCAGGGGTAACTATGTGGAGTCATGTACTATACTGTAAGGTTCAGGGGTAACTGTGTGGAGTCATGTACTATACTGTAAGCTTCAGGGGTAACTGTGTGGAGTCATGTACTATACTAAGGTTCAGGGGTAACTATGTGGAGTCATGTACTATACTAAGCTTCAGGGGTAACTATGTGGAGTCATGTACTATACTAAGGTTCAGGGGTAACTGTGTGGAGTCATGTACTATACTGTAAGGTTCAGTGGTAACTATGTGGAGTCATGTACTATACTAAGGTTCAGGGGTAACTATGTGGAGTCATGTACTATACTGTAAGGTTCAGGGGTAACTGTGTGGAGTCATGTACTATACTGTAAGGTTCAGGGGTAACTGTGTGGAGTCATGTACTATACTGTAAGGTGGTAACTGTGTGGAGTCAACTATACTGTAAGGTTCAGGGGTAACTATGTGGAGTCATGTACTATACTAAGGTTCAGGGGTAACTGTGTGGAGTCATGTACTATACTGTAAGGTTCAGTGGTAACTATGTGGAGTCATGTACTATACTAAGGTTCAGGGGTAACTGTGTGGAGTCATGTACTATACTGTAAGGTTCAGTGGTAACTGTGTGGAGTCATGTACTATACTGTAAGGTTCAGGGGTAACTGTGTGGAGTCATGTACTATACTGTAAGGTTCAGGGGTAACTGTGTGGAGTCATGTACTATACTAAGGTTCAGTGGTAACTGTGTGGAGTCATGTACTATACTGTAAGGTTCAGTGGTAACTATGTGGAGTCATGTACTATACTAAGGTTCAGGGGTAACTGTGTGGAGTCATGTACTATACTGTAAGGTTCAGGGGTAACTGTGTGGAGTCATGTACTATACTGTAAGGTTCAGTGGTAACTATGTGGAGTCATGTACTATACTAAGGTTCAGTGGTAACTGTGTGGAGTCATGTACTATACTAAGTTTCAGGGGTAACTGTGTGGAGTCATGTACTATACTGTAAGGTTCAGTGGTAACTATGTGGAGTCATGTACTATACTAAGGTTCAGGGGTAACTATGTGGAGTCATGTACTATACTGTAAGGTTCAGGGGTAACTATGTGGAGTCATGTACTATACTGTAAGGTTCAGGGGTAACTATGTGGAGTCATGTACTATACTGTAAGGTTCAGTGGTAACTGTGTGGAGTCATGTACTATACTGTAAGGTTCAGGGGTAACTGTGTGGAGTCATGTACTATACTGTAAGGTTCAGTGGTAACTGTGTGGAGTCATGTACTATACTGTAAGGTTCAGTGGTAACTGTGTGGAGTCATGTACTATACTGTAAGGTTCAGGGGTAACTATGTGGAGTCATGTACTATACTGTAAGGTTCAGGGGTAACTGTGGAGTCATGTACTATAAGGTTCAGTGGTAACTATGTGGAGTCATGTACTATACTGTAAGGTTCAGGGGTAACTATGTGGAGTCATGTACTATACTGTAAGGTTCAGTGGTAACTGTGTGGAGTCATGTACTATACTGTAAGGTTCAGGGGTAACTGTGTGGAGTTATGTACTATACTGTAAGGTTCAGTGGTAACTGTGTGGAGTCATGTACTATACTGTAAGGTTCAGTGGTAACTGTGTGGAGTCATGTACTATACTGTAAGGTTCAGGGGTAACTGTACTATACTGTGGTTCAGGGGTAACATGTGGAGTCATGTACTATACTGTAAGGTTCAGGGGTAACTATGTGGAGTCATGTACTATACTGTAAGGTTCAGGGGTAACTATGTGGAGTCATGTACTATACTGTAAGGTTCAGGGGTAACTATGTGGAGTCATGTACTATACTGTAAGGTTCAGGGGTAACTGTGTGGAGTCATGTACTATACTGTAAGGTTCAGTGGTAACTGTGTGGAGTCATGTACTATACTGTAAGGTTCAGGGGTAACTATGTGGAGTCATGTACTATACTGTAAGGTTCAGGGGTAACTATGTGGAGTCATGTACTATACTGTAAGGTTCAGGGGTAACTGTGTGGAGTCATGTACTATACTGTAAGGTTCAGTGGTAACTGTGTGGAGTCATGTACTATACTGTAAGGTTCAGGGGTAACTGTGTGGAGTCATGTACTATACTGTAAGGTTCAGGGTAACTATGTGGAGTCATGTACTATACTAAGGTTCAGGGGTAACTGTGTGGAGTCATGTACTATACTGTAAGGTTCAGTGGTAACTATGTGGAGTCATGTACTATACTAAGGTTGTAACTAAGGTTCAGGGGTAACTGTGTGGAGTCATGTACTATACTGTAAGGTTCAGGGGTAACTGTGTGGAGTCATGTACTATACTGTAAGGTTCAGGGGTAACTGTGTGGAGTCATGTACTATACTGTAAGGTTCAGGTTCAGGGGTAACTGTGTGGAGTCATGTGGAGTCATGTATACTGTAAGGTTCAGGGGTAACTGTGTGGAGTCATGTACTATACTGTAAGGTTCAGGGGTAACTGTGTGGAGTCATGTACTATACTGTAAGGTTCAGTGGTAACTGTGTGGAGTCATGTTCAGGGTAACTGTGTGGAGTACTATACTGTAAGGTTCAGTGGTAACTGTGTGGAGTCATGTACTATACTGTAAGGTTCAGTGGTAACTATGTGGAGTCATGTACTATACTGTAAGGTTCAGGGGTAACTATGTGGAGTCATGTACTATACTGTAAGGTTCAGGGGTAACTGTGTGGAGTCATGTACTATACTGTAAGGTTCAGTGGTAACTATGTGGAGTCATGTACTATACTGTAAGGTTCAGGGGTAACTGTGTGGAGTCATGTAGGTTATACTGTGGAGGTTCAGGTTCAGGGGTAACTGTGTGGAGTCATGTACTATACTGTAAGGTTCAGGGGTAACTGTGTGGAGTCATGTACTATACTGTAAGCTTCAGGGGTAACTGTGTGGAGTCATGTACTATACTAAGGTTCAGGGGTAACTATGTGGAGTCATGTACTATACTAAGGTTCAGGGGTAACATGTGGAGTCATGTACTATACTAAGGTTCAGGGGTAACTGTGTGGAGTCATGTACTATACTGTAAGGTTCAGTGGTAACTATGTGGAGTCATGTACTATACTGTAAGGTTCAGGGGTAACTATGTGGAGTCATGTACTATACTGTAAGGTTCAGGGGTAAAGGTTCAGGGGTAACTGTGTGGAGTCATGTACTATACTGTAAGGTTCAGTGGTAACTGTGTGGAGTCATGTACTATACTGTAAGGTTCAGGGGTAACTATGTGGAGTCATGTACTATACTAAGGTTCAGGGGTAGTCATGTACTACTGTGGAGTCATGTAGTCATATACTTTACTAAGGTTCAGGGGTAACTGTGTGGAGTCATGTACTATACTGTAAGGTTCAGGGTAACTGTGTGGAGTCATGTACTATACTGTAAGGTTCAGGGGTAACTGTGTGGAGTCATGTACTATACTGTAAGGTTCAGGGGTAACTGTGTGGAGTCATGTACTATACTAAGGTTCAGTGGTAACTGTGTGGAGTCATGTACTATACTGTAAGGTTCAGTGGTAACTATGTGGAGTCATGTACTATACTAAGGTTCAGGGGTAACTGTGTGGAGTCATGTACTATACTGTAAGGTTCAGGGGTAACTGTGTGGAGTCATGTACTATACTGTAAGGTTCAGTGGTAACTATGTGGAGTCATGTACTATACTAAGGTTCAGTGGTAACTGTGTGGAGTCATGTACTATACTAAGTTTCAGGGGTAACTGTGTGGAGTCATGTACTATACTGTAAGGTTCAGTGGTAACTATGTGGAGTCATGTACTATACTAAGGTTCAGGGGTAACTATGTGGAGTCATGTACTATACTGTAAGGTTCAGGGGTAACTATGTGGAGTCATGTACTATACTGTAAGGTTCAGGGGTAACTATGTGGAGTCATGTACTATACTGTAAGGTTCAGTGGTAACTGTGTGGAGTCATGTACTATACTGTAAGGTTCAGGGGTAACTGTGTGGAGTTATGTACTATACTGTAAGGTTCAGTGGTAACTGTGTGGAGTCATGTACTATACTGTAAGGTTCAGTGGTAACTGTGTGGAGTCATGTACTATACTGTAAGGTTCAGGGGTAACTATGTGGAGTCATGTACTATACTGTAAGGTTCAGGGGTAACTGTGGAGTCATGTACTATACTCTCAGGTTCAGTGGTAACTATGTGGAGTCATGTACTATACTGTAAGGTTCAGGGGTAACTATGTGGAGTCATGTACTATACTGTAAGGTTCAGTGGTAACTGTGTGGAGTCATGTACTATACTGTAAGGTTCAGGGGTAACTGTGTGGAGTTATGTACTATACTGTAAGGTTCAGTGGTAACTGTGTGGAGTCATGTACTATACTGTAAGGTTCAGTGGTAACTGTGTGGAGTCATGTACTATACTGTAAGGTTCAGGGGTAACTATGTGGAGTCATGTACTATACTGTAAGGTTCAGGGGTAACTGTGGAGTCATGTACTATACTGTCAGGTTCAGTGGTAACTATGTGGAGTCATGTACTATACTGTAAGGTTCAGTGGTAACTGTGTGGAGTCATGTACTATACTGTAAGGTTCAGGGGTAACTGTGTGGAGTCATGTACTATACTGTAAGGTTCAGGGGTAACTATGTGGAGTCATGTACTATACTGTAAGTTTCAGGGGTAACTGTGTGGAGTCACGTACTATACTGTAAGATTCAGGGGTAACTATGTGGAGTCATGTACTATACTGTAAGGTTCAGGGGTAACTGTGTGGAGTCATGTACTATACTGTAAGCTTCAGGGGTAACTGTGTGGAGGCATGTACTATACTGTAAGGTTCAGGGGTAACTATGTGGAGTCATGTACTATACTAAGCTTCAGGGGTAACTATGTGGAGTCATGTACTATACTAAGGTTCAGGTGTAACTGTGTGGAATCATGTACTATACTGTAAGGTTCAGTGGTAACTATGTGGAGTCATGTACTATACTAAGGTTCAGGGGTAACTATGTGGAGTCATGTACTATACTGTAAGGTTCAGGGGTAACTGTGTGGAGTCATGTACTATACTGTAAGGTTCAGGGGTAACTGTGTGGAGTCATGTACTATACTAAGGTTCAGTGGTAACTGTGTGGAGTCATGTACTATACTGTAAGGTTCAGGGGTAACTGTGTGGAGTCATGTACTATACTGTAAGGTTCAGTGGTAACTGTGTGGAGTCATGTACTATACTGTAAGGTTCAGGGGTAACTATGTGGAGTCATGTACTATACTAAGGTTCAGGGGTAACTGTGTGGAGTCATGTACTATACTGTAAGGTTCAGTGGTAACTATGTGGAGTCATGTACTATACTAAGGTTCAGGGGTAACTGTGTGGAGTCATGTACTATACTGTAAGGTTCAGTGGTAACTGTGTGGAGTCATGTACTATACTGTAAGGTTCAGGGGTAACTGTGTGGAGTCATGTACTATACTGTAAGGTTCAGGGGTAACTGTGTGGAGTCATGTACTATACTAAGGTTCAGTGGTAACTGTGTGGAGTCATGTACTATACTGTAAGGTTCAGGGGTAACTGTGTGGAGTCATGTACTATACTGTAAGGTTCAGGGGTAACTGTGTGGAGTCATGTACTATACTGTAAGGTTCAGGGGTAACTATGTGGAGTCATGTACTATACTGTAAGGTTCAGGGGTAACTGTGTGGAGTCATGTCATGTAAGGTTCAGGGGTAATAGTCATGTACTATACTAAGGTTCAGTGGTAACTGTGTGGAGTCAGTCAGGTTCAGTGGTAACTATGTGGAGTCATGTAAGGTTCAGGGGTAACTGTGTGGAGTCATGTACTATACTGTAAGGTTCAGGGGTAACTGTGTGGAGTCATGTACTATACTGTAAGGTTCAGTGGTAACTATGTGGAGTCATGTACTATACTAAGGTTCTGGTAACTGTGTAGTCATGTACTATACAGGGGTAACTGTGTGGAGTCATGTACTATACTGTAAGGTTCAGTGGTAACTATGTGGAGTCATGTACTATACTAAGGTTCAGGGGTAACTATGTGGAGTCATGTACTATACTGTAAGGTTCAGGGGTAACTATGTGGAGTCATGTACTATACTGTAAGGTTCAGGGGTAACTGTGTGGAGTCATGTACTATACTGTAAGGTTCAGGGGTAACTGTGTGGAGGTTCAGGTTCAGTGGTAACTGTGTGGAGTCATGTACTATACTGTAAGGTTCAGGGGTAACTGTGTGGAGTCATGTACTATACTGTAAGGTTCAGTGGTAACTGTGTGGAGTCATGTACTATACTGTAAGGTTCAGGGGTAACTATGTGGAGTCATGTATACTAAGGTTCAGGGGTAACTGTGTGGAGTCATGTACTATACTGTAAGGTTCAGTGGTAACTATGTGGAGTCATGTACTATACTAAGGTTCAGGGGTAACTGTGTGGAGTCATGTACTATACTGTAAGGTTCAGTGGTAACTGTGTGGAGTCATGTACTATACTGTAAGGTTCAGGGGTAACTGTGTGGAGTCATGTACTATACTGTAAGGTTCAGGGGTAACTGTGTGGAGTCATGTACTATACTGTAAGGTTCAGGGGTAACTGTGTGGAGTCATGTACTATACTGTAAGGTTCAGGGGTAACTGTGTGGAGTCATGTACTATACTGTAAGGTTCAGGGGTAACTGTGTGGAGTCATGTACTATACTGTAAGGTTCAGGGGTAACTGTGTGGAGTCATGTACTATACTGTAAGGTTCAGGGGTAACTGTGTGGAGTCATGTACTATACTAAGGTTCAGTGGTAACTGTGTGGAGTCATGTAAGGTTCAGTGGTAACTATGTGGAGTCATGTACTATACTAAGGTTCAGGGGTAACTGTGTGGAGTCATGTACTATACTGTAAGGTTCAGGGGTAACTGTGTGGAGTCATGTACTATACTGTAAGGTTCAGTGGTAACTATGTGGAGTCATGTACTATACTAAGGTTCAGTGGTAACTGTGTGGAGTCATGTACTATACTAAGTTTCAGGGGTAACTGTGTGGAGTCATGTACTATACTGTAAGGTTCAGTGGTAACTATGTGGAGTCATGTACTATACTAAGGTTCAGGGGTAACTATGTGGAGTCATGTACTATACTGTAAGGTTCAGGGGTAACTATGTGGAGTCATGTACTATACTGTAAGGTTCAGGGGTAACTATGTGGAGTCATGTACTATACTGTAAGGTTCAGTGGTAACTGTGTGGAGTCATGTACTATACTGTAAGGTTCAGGGGTAACTGTGTGGAGTCATGTACTATACTGTAAGGTTCAGTGGTAACTGTGTGGAGTCATGTACTATACTGTAAGGTTCAGTGGTAACTGTGTGGAGTCATGTACTATACTGTAAGGTTCAGGGGTAACTATGTGGAGTCATGTACTATACTGTAAGGTTCAGGGGTAACTGTGGAGTCATGTACTATACTCTCAGGTTCAGTGGTAACTATGTGGAGTCATGTACTATACTGTAAGGTTCAGGGGTAACTATGTGGAGTCATGTACTATACTGTAAGGTTCAGTGGTAACTGTGTGGAGTCATGTACTATACTGTAAGGTTCAGGGGTAACTGTGTGGAGTTATGTACTATACTGTAAGGTTCAGTGGTAACTGTGTGGAGTCATGTACTATACTGTAAGGTTCAGTGGTAACTGTGTGGAGTCATGTACTATACTGTAAGGTTCAGGGGTAACTATGTGGAGTCATGTACTATACTGTAAGGTTCAGGGGTAACTGTGGAGTCATGTACTATACTGTCAGGTTCAGTGGTAACTATGTGGAGTCATGTACTATACTGTAAGGTTCAGTGGTAACTGTGTGGAGTCATGTACTATACTGTAAGGTTCAGGGGTAACTGTGTGGAGTCATGTACTATACTGTAAGGTTCAGGGGTAACTATGTGGAGTCATGTACTATACTGTAAGTTCAGGGGTAACTGTGTGGAGGTAACTGTAAGTTTCAGGGGTAACTGTGTGGAGTCATGTACTATACTGTAAGGTTCAGGGGTAACTATGTGGAGTCATGTACTATACTGTAAGGTTCAGGGGTAACTGTGTGGAGTCATGTACTATACTGTAAGGTTCAGGGGTAACTGTGTGGAGTCATGTACTATACTAAGGTTCAGTGGTAACTGTGTGGAGTCATGTACTATACTGTAAGGTTCAGTGGTAACTATGTGGAGTCATGTACTATACTAAGGTTCAGGGGTAACTGTGTGGAGTCATGTACTATACTGTAAGGTTCAGGGGTAACTGTGTGGAGTCATGTACTATACTGTAAGGTTCAGTGGTAACTATGTGGAGTCATGTACTATACTAAGGTTCAGTGGTAACTGTGTGGAGTCATGTACTATACTAAGTTTCAGGTGTAACTGTGTGGAGTCATGTACTATACTGTAAGGTTCAGTGGTAACTATGTGGAGTCATGTACTATACTAAGGTTCAGGGGTAACTATGTGGAGTCATGTACTATACTGTAAGGTTCAGGGGTAACTATGTGGAGTCATGTACTATACTGTAAGGTTCAGGGGTAACTATGTGGAGTCATGTACTATACTGTAAGGTTCAGGGTAACTGTGTGGAGTCATGTACTATACTGTAAGGTTCAGGGGTAACTGTGTGGAGTCATGTACTATACTGTAAGGTTCAGTGGTAACTGTGTGGAGTCATGTACTATACTGTAAGGTTCAGTGGTAACTGTGTGGAGTCATGTACTATACTGTAAGGTTCAGGGGTAACTATGTGGAGTCATGTACTATACTGTAAGGTTCAGGGGTAACTGTGGAGTCATGTACTATACTAAGGTTCAGTGGTAACTATGTGGAGTCATGTACTATACTGTAAGGTTCAGGGGTAACATGTGGAGTCATGTACTATACTGTAAGGTTCAGTGGTAACTGTGTGGAGTCATGTACTATACTGTAAGGTTCAGGGGTAACTAAGTCTGTGTGGTTCAGGGGTAACATGTACTATACTGTAAGGTTCAGTGGTAACTGTGTGGAGTCATGTACTATACTGTAAGGTTCAGTGGTAACTGTGTGGAGTCATGTACTATACTGTAAGGTTCAGGGGTAACTATGTGGAGTCATGTACTATACTGTAAGGTTCAGGGTAAAGGTTCAGTGGTAACTATGTGGAGTCATGTACTATACTGTAAGGTTCAGTGGTAACTGTGTGGAGTCATGTACTATACTGTAAGGTTCAGGGGTAACTGTGTGGAGTCATGTACTATACTGTAAGGTTCAGGGGTAACTATGTGGAGTCATGTACTATACTGTAAGGTTCAGGGGTAACTGTGTGGAGTCATGTACTATACTGTAAGTTTCAGGGGTAACTGTGTGGAGTCACGTACTATACTGTAAGATTCAGGGGTAACTATGTGGAGTCATGTACTATACTGTAAGGTTCAGGGGTAACTGTGTGGAGTCATGTACTATACTGTAAGGTTCAGGGGTAACTGTGTGGAGTCATGTACTATACTAAGGTTCAGTGGTAACTGTGTGGAGTCATGTACTATACTGTAAGGTTCAGTGGTAACTATGTGGAGTCATGTACTATACTAAGGTTCAGGGGTAACTGTGTGGAGTCATGTACTATACTGTAAGGTTCAGGGGTAACTGTGTGGAGTCATGTACTATACTGTAAGGTTCAGTGGTAACTATGTGGAGTCATGTACTATACTAAGGTTCAGGGGTAACTGTGTGGAGTCATGTACTATACTAAGGTTCAGGGGTAACTGTGTGGAGTCATGTACTATACTGTAAGGTTCAGTGGTAACTATGTGGAGTCATGTACTATACTAAGGTTCAGGGGTAACTATGTGGAGTCATGTACTATACTGTAAGGTTCAGGGGTAACTATGTGGAGTCATGTACTATACTGTAAGGTTCAGGGGTAACTATGTGGAGTCATGTACTATACTGTAAGGTTCAGTGGTAACTGTGTGGAGTCATGTACTATACTGTAAGGTTCACTGTGTGGGGTAACTGTGTGGGTGTGGAGTCATGTACTATACTGTAAGGTTCAGTGGTAACTGTGTGGAGTCATGTACTATACTGTAAGGTTTAACATGTGGAGTCATGTACTATACTGTAAGGTTCAGGGGTGTGGAGTCATGTACTATACTCTCAGGTTCAGTGGTAACTATGTGGAGTCATGTACTATACTGTAAGGTTCAGGGGTAACTATGTGGAGTCATGTACTATACTGTAAGGTTCAGTGGTAACATGTGGAGTCATGTACTATACTGTAAGGTTCAGGGGTAACTGTGTGGAGTCATGTACTATACTGTAAGGTTCAGTGGTAACTGTGTGGAGTCATGTACTATACTGTAAGGTTCAGTGGTAACTGTGTGGAGTCATGTACTATACTGTAAGGTTCAGGGGTAACTATGGAGTCATGTACTATACTGTAAGGTTCAGGGGTAACTGTGGAGTCATGTACTATACTGTCAGGTTCAGTGGTAACTATGTGGAGTCATGTACTATACTGTAAGGTTCAGTGGTAACTGTGTGGAGTCATGTACTATACTGTAAGGTTCAGGGGTAACTGTGTGGAGTCATGTACTATACTGTAAGGTTCAGGGGTAACTTTGTGGAGTCATGTACTATACTGTAAGGTTCAGGGGTAACTGTGTGGAGTCACGTACTATACATTCAGGGGTAACTATGTGGAGTCATGTACTATACTGTAAGGTTCAGGGGTAACTGTGTGGAGTCATGTACTATACTGTAAGCTTCAGGGGTAACTGTGTGGAGTCATGTACTATACTGTAAGGTTCAGGGGTAACTATGTGGAGTCATGTACTATACTAAGCTTCAGGGGTAACTATGTGGAGTCATGTACTATACTAAGGTTCAGGTGTAACTGTGTGGAGTCATGTACTATACTGTAAGGTTCAGTGGTAACTATGTGGAGTCATGTACTATACTAAGGTTCAGGGGTAACTATGTGGAGTCATGTACTATACTGTAAGGTTCAGGGTAACTGTGTGGAGTCATGTACTATACTAAGGTTCAGGGGTAACTGTGTGGAGTCATGTACTATACTAAGGTTCAGTGGTAACTGTGTGGAGTCATGTACTATACTGTAAGGTTCAGGGGTAACTGTGTGGAGTCATGTACTATACTGTAAGGTTCAGTGGTAACTGTGTGGAGTCATGTACTATACTGTAAGGTTTAACTATGTGGAGTCATGTACTATACTAAGGTTCAGGGGTAACTGTGTGGAGTCATGTACTATACTGTAAGGTTCAGTGGTAACTATGTGGAGTCATGTACTATACTAAGGTTCAGGGGTAACTGTGTGGAGTCATGTACTATACTGTAAGGTTCAGTGGTAACTGTGTGGAGTCATGTACTATACTGTAAGGTTCAGGGGTAACTGTGTGGAGTCATGTACTATACTGTAAGGTTCAGGGGTAACTGTGTGGAGTCATGTACTATACTAAGGTTCAGTGGTAACTGTGTGGAGTCATGTACTATACTGTAAGGTTCAGGGGTAACTGTGTGGAGTCATGTACTATACTAAGGTTCAGTGGTAACTGTGTGGAGTCATGTACTATACTAAGGTTCAGGGGTAACTGTGTGGAGTCATGTACTATACTAAGGTTCAGGGGTAACTGTGTGGAGTCATGTACTATACTAAGGTTCAGTGGTAACTGTGTGGAGTCATGTACTATACTGTAAGGTTCAGGGGTAACTGTGTGGAGTCATGTACTATACTATACTGTAAGGTTCAGTGGTAACTGTGTGGTCATGTACTATACTGTAAGGTTCAGGGGTAACTGTGTGGAGTCATGTACTATACTGTAAGGTTCAGGGGTAACTGTGTGGAGTCATGTACTATACTAAGGTTCAGGGGTAACTGTGTGGAGTCATGTACTATACTGTAAGGTTCATGTGGGTCAACTATACTAAGGTTCAGGGGTAACTGTGTGGAGTCATGTACTATACTGTAAGGTTCAGTGGTAACTGGGTGGAGTCATGTACTATACTAAGGTTCAGGGGTAACTGTGTGGAGTCATGTACTATACTGTAAGGTTCAGGGGTAACTATGTGGAGTCATGTACTATACTAAGGTTCAGGGGTAACTGTGTGGAGTCATGTACTATACTGTAAGGTTCAGTGGTAACTGTGTGGAGTCATGTACTATACTGTAAGGTTCAGGGGTAACTGTGTGGAGTCATGTACTATACTGTAAGGTTCAGGGTAACTGTGTGGAGATGTCTATATAAGGTTCAGTGGTAACTGTGTGGAGTCATGTACTATACTGTAAGGTTCAGGGGTAACTGTGTGGAGTCATGTACTATACTGTAAGGTTCAGGGGTAACTATGTGGAGTCATGTACTATACTGTAAGGTTCAGGGGTAACTGTGTGGAGTCGTGTACTATACTGTAAGCTTCAGGGGTAACTGTGTGAGAGTCTAAGGTTGTACTATACTGTAAGGTTCAGGGGTAACTGTGTGGTCAGTCATGTACTATACTGTAAGGTTCAGGGTTAACTATGTGGAGTCATGTACTATATTGTAAGGTTCAGGGGTAACTGTGTGGAGTCATGTACTATACTGTAAGGTTCAGTGGTAACTATGTGGAGTCATGTACTATACTAAGGTTCAGGGGTAACTATGTGGAGTCATGTACTATACTGTAAGGTTCAGGGGTAACTATGTGGAGTCATGTACTATACTGTAAGGTTCAGGGGTAACTGTGGAGTCATGTACTATACTCTCAGGTTCAGTGGTAACTATGTGGAGTCATGTACTATACTGTAAGGTTCAGGGGTAACTATGTGGAGTCATGTACTATACTGTAGGTTCAGGGGTAACTGTGTGGAGTCGTGTACTATACTGTAAGCTTCAGGGGTAACTGTGTGGAGTCATGTACTATACTAAGGTTCAGGGGTAACTATGTGGAGTCATGTACTATACTAAGGTTCAGGGGTAACTGTGTGGAGTCATGTACTATACTGTAAGTTTCAGTGGTAACTATGTGGAGTCATGTACTATACTAAGGTTCAGGGTTAACTATGTGGAGTCATGTACTATATTGTACTAACTGTGTGGAGTCATGTACTATACTGTAAGGTTCAGGGTAACTATGTGGAGTCATGTACTATACTGTAAGGTTCAGGGTAACTATGTGGAGTCATGTACTATACTGTAAGGTTCAGGGGTAACTATGTGGAGTCATGTACTATACTGTAAGGTTCAGGGGTGTGGAGTCATGTACTATACTCTCAGGTTCAGTGGTAACTATGTGGAGTCATGTACTATACTGTAAGGTTCAGGGGTAACTATGTGGAGTCATGTACTATACTGTAAGGTTCAGGGGTAACTGTGGAGTCATGTACTATACTCTCAGGTTCAGTGGTAACTATGTGGAGTCATGTACTATACTGTAAGGTTCAGGGGTAACTATGTGGAGTCATGTACTATACTGTAAGGTTCAGTGGTAACTGTGTGGAGTCATGTACTATACTGTAAGGTTCAGGGGTAACTGTGTGGAGTCATGTACTATACTGTAAGGTTCAGGGGTAACTGTGTGGAGTCATGTACTATACTGTAAGGTTCAGTGGTAACTGTGTGGAGTCATGTACTATACTGTAAGGTTCAGGGGTATGTGGAGTCATGTACTATACTGTAAGGTTCAGGGGTAACTGTGGAGTCATGTACTATACTGTAAGGTTCAGTGGTAACTATGTGGAGTCATGTACTATACTGTAAGGTTCAGTGGTAACTGTGTGGAGTCATGTACTATACTGTAAGGTTCAGGGGTAACTGTGTGGAGTCATGTACTATACTGTAAGGTTCAGGGGTAACTGTGTGGAGTCATGTACTATACTGTAAGGTTCAGGGGTAACTGTGTGGAGTCATGTACTATACTGTAAGGTTCAGGGGTAACTATGTGGAGTCATGTACTATACTGTAAGGTTCAGGGGTAACTGTGTGGAGTCATGTAGGTTATAACTGTGGAGTCAGTACTATCAGGGGTAACTGTGTGGAGTCATGTACTATACTGTAAGGTTCAGGGGTAACTGTGTGGAGTCATGTACTATACTGTAAGGTTCAGGGGTAACTATGTGGAGTCATGTACTATACTGTAAGGGTAACTTCAGGGGTAACTGTGTGGAGTCATGTACTATACTGTAAGGTTCAGGGGTAACTATGTGGAGTCATGTACTATACTGTAAGGTTCAGGGGTAACTGTGTGGAGTCATGTACTATACTGTAAGGTTCAGGGGTAACTGTGTGGAGTCATGTACTATACTGTAAGGTTCAGTGGTAACTGTGTGGAGTCATGTACTATACTGTAAGGTTCAGGGGTAACTATGTGGAGGTATACTAAGGTTCAGGGGTAACTGTGTGGAGTCATGTACTATACTGTAAGGTTCAGGGGTAACTGGAGTCATGTACTATACTGTAAGGTTCAGGGGTCTGTGTGGAGTCATGTACTATACTGTAAGGTTCAGGGGTAACTGTGTGGAGTCATGTACTATACTAAGGTTCAGGGTAACTGTGTGGAGTCATGTACTATACTGTAAGGTTCAGGGGTAACTGTGTGGAGTCATGTACTATATACAGGGGTAACTGTGTGGAGTCATTACTATACTAAGGTTCAGGGTAACTATGTGGAGTCATGTACTATACTAAGGTTCAGGGGTAACTGTGTGGAGTCATGTACTATATTGTAAGGTTCAGGGGTAACTGTGTGGAGTCATGTACTATACTGTAAGGTTCAGGGGTAACTGTGTGGAGTCATGTACTATACTGTAAGGTTCAGTGGTAACTATGTGGAGTCATGTACTATACTAAGGTTCAGGGGTAACTATGTGGAGTCATGTACTATACTGTAAGGTTCAGGGGTAACTGTGTGGAGTCATGTACTATACTGTAAGGTTCAGTGGTAACTGTGTGGAGTCATGTACTATACTGTAAGGTTCAGGGGTAACTGTGTGGAGTCATGTACTATACTGTAAGGTTCAGGGGTAACTGTGTGGAGTCATGTACTATACTGTGTGGAGGTTCAGGTTGGTAACTGTGTGGAGTCATGTACTATACTGTAAGGTTCAGTGGTAACTGTGTGGAGTCATGTACTATACTGTACTATACTGTAAGGTTCAGGGGTAACTATGTGGAGTCATGTACTATACTAAGGTTCAGGGGTAACTATGTGGAGTCATGTACTATACTGTAAGGTTCAGGGGTAACTGTGTGGAGTCATGTACTATACTGTAAGGTTCAGGGGTAACTGTGTGGAGTCATGTACTATACTGTAAGGTTCAGGGGTAACTGTGTGGAGTCATGTACTATACTGTAAGGTTCAGGGGTAACTATGTGGAGTCATGTACTATACTGTAAGGTTCAGTGGTAACAGTGGTGTGGAGTCTATACTAAGGTTCAGGGGTAACTGTGTGGAGTCATGTACTATACTGTAAGGTTCAGGGGTAACTGTGTGGAGTCATGTACTATACTGTAAGGTTCAGGGGTAACTGTGTGGAGTCATGTACTGTAAGGTTCAGTGGTAACTGTGTGGAGTCAGGTTCAGTGGTAACTGTGTGGAGTCATGTACTATACTGTAAGGTTCAGTGGTAACTGTGTGGAGTCATGTACTATACTGTAAGGTTCAGTGGTAACTGTGTGGAGTCATGTACTATACTGTAAGGTTCAGGGGTAACTGTGTGGAGTCATGTACTATACTGTAAGGTTCAGGGGTTCAGGGTAAGGTTCAGTGGTAACTGTGTGGAGTCATGTACTATACTGTAAGGTTCAGGGGTGTGGAGTCATGTACTATACTGTAAGGTTCAGGGGTAACTGTGTGGAGTCATGTACTATACTGTAAGGTTCAGGGGTAACTGTGTGGAGTCATGTACTATACTGTAAGGTTCAGGGGTAACTGTGTGGAGTCATGTACTATACTGTAAACTTCAGGGGTAACTGTGTGGAGTCATGTACTATACTGTAAGGTTCAGTGGTAACTGTGTGGAGTCATGTACTATACTGTAAGGTTCAGGGGTAACTGTGTGGAGTCATGTACTATACTGTAAACTTCAGGGGTAACTGTGTGGAGTCATGTACTATACTGTAAGGTTCAGTGGTAACTGTGTGGAGTCATGTACTATACTGTAAGGTTCAGGGGTAACTATATGTGGAGTCATGTACTATACTGTAAGGTTCAGGGGTAACTGTGTGGAGTCATGTACTATACTGTAAACTTCAGGGGTAACTGTGTGGAGTCATGTACTATACTAAGGTTCAGGGGTAACTATGTGGAGTCATGTACTATACTAAGGTTCAGGGGTAACTGTGTGGAGTCATGTACTATACTGTAAGGTTCAGTGGTAACTATGTGGAGTCATGTACTATACTGTAAGGTTCAGGGGTAACTGTGTGGAGTCATGTACTATACTAAGGTTCAGGGGTAACTGTGTGGAGTCATGTACTATACTGTAAGGTTCAGGGGTAACTATGTGGAGTCATGTACTATACTGTAAGGTTCAGGGGTAACTGTGTGGAGTCATGTACTATACTGTAAGGTTCAGGGGTAACTGTGTGGAGTCATGTACTATACTGTCAGGTTCAGTGGTAACTGTGTGGAGTCATGTACTATACTAAGGTTCAGGGGTAACTGTGTGGAGTCATGTACTATACTAAGCTTCAGGGGTAACTGTGTGGAGTCATGTACTATACTAAGGTTCAGGGGTAACTGTGTGGAGTCATGTACTATACTAAGCTTCAGGGGTAACTATGTGGAGTCATGTACTATACTAAGGTTCAGGGGTAACTGTGTGGAGTCATGTACTATACTGTAAGGTTCAGTGGTAACTATGTGGAGTCATGTACTATACTAAGGTTCAGGGGTAACTGTGTGGAGTCATGTACTATACTGTAAGGTTCAGGGGTAACTGTGTGGAGTCATGTACTATACTGTAAGGTTCAGGGGTCACTGTGTGGAGTCATGTACTATACTGTAAGGTTCAGGGGTAACTGTGTGGAGTCATGTACTATACTGTAAGGTTCAGGGGTAACTGTGTGGAGTCATGTACTATACTGTAAGGTTCAGTGAGGCTGCGTGGTATGGAGCCTGTGCTATTTAATTTGCCGACAGGTCTCCTGGGGTCAAGCCCCACAGTGGTAGGTACAGCAGAGTGTGGGTAGGGCAACGTCCCAACAGCTTCCTCAGGATCCATCCACTGACCACTATTGTCTGCAGACAGACTGTGCTGACTGTGCTCTTCGTGAGTGTATGAGGTGGGTGACTGTGGAGGAGAGGAATAGGGGTAGCGGGCGGGGCATCAAATGCGTGACATATGTTCCTTTCATTTTGACTCCTTTTAAAGAGCCCCTGCTAATAAAACTAACATCTGATCCCTCTAATTAATGGCTGTGGAAAACACGCAAATGCCTTTTGGTCGGGAGCAGGACACACACACAACCCCCCTGGCTGCTTGTAACAATGAGTGAGCTACCTTTGGGTGGGACGCCCCGCCACCCCACCACAGCCAGACTCAGACCCTGTGAGGTCCCCTTCCATCCAGCTACAGTCTGATGTGTGTCTGCTCATTAAACCACATGAAACAAATAGGAGACTTTATTATTTGACTTTATTAGAGCCTGCAGGACTCCTACATAACAGCAGTGGGAACACAGGACCTGTAGGTCTGGGCTGCAGCACGTACAACCACACCATGTGCACTTCTGCTCTCCGCAATACTCCTGTGCTGCATGATTCAATAACTAGGTGAATGAGGCATTGATAAAAAGCAGGGCTCATCAGAGCAGAGCTCACCAAGTCTCACACAGAGGTTGTTTGATGTGTGCTGGCTAGGTGGGTTGTTGAGTGTCTGGAGCCTCCACCAACCAGATGCAAAACACCCAAGCAGCAAGGTAGTCGCTAAATATCTTTTATAATTGGGGCCATAAAACACAATTGCAGTCTGGACTTGCAAAGGAGGAGCCAGGCAAACTGCTGCTGTTGCTCTCAAACCAGGTGGACATCCATTAGTCGTTTAACAGTGTGACAAATTACCCAACACCGCAGCCCTACTCTGCTACAACTCTCCTCTCTTACCTTGGGCTATGGGATGGAATGCAGCCTAATGCCAACATTTACAAGCAGACAACTTTTGTTCAAATGCAATCAGGCTGTAAAGACAAACAGATAGAGGTTCTGGCCACTGCTTCTGGCCGTGTGTTCTTCCCACAGGGCGGGTCATGGGTCATCCCCTAAGGCTGTGTGTGGGTGTGTGTTCCAAGAGGGATGAAGAGGGCCTCCAAGCCACCTGTGAGAGCTCCATAGCTTCGACTAATGCAGCTGGTTCAGGTCGGAGACCTCAAACTGTAAACAAACGTTTACTCCGGCCATTTCGAGCCATACCGACGACAGCCATGAAGACTCCGTGGCTAAGACTCAACAGGGACCAATGCCTCAACATGCCAACACAGCCCCCATAATGCAATATTATTCCATACATGAGGCCAAATACCAGAGTGAAGCATTTTGATATAGTGAGGGAAAACTAATTAGAGTTGGTTTAAAGAGAAATGTGAGTTTTTCACAGTGACTGTGTTTATTTACACAGCCCAGGAGAGAAAACTGAGCAATAAGAGTCTTGATGGAGAGGGTAAAGAGGTTACGAGCCTGTCAGTGTTTGCAGTTTTTCACAGCCCAGTGGTTGAAGGCCATAAATCTGCTCTGGGATCAGGAAGAGGGTTACTGTGGGGCTGGGAGCCGTAACTCTTTATTTGTGGTGGAACGGCGCACTGTTGCTGTGAAAACTTGTTGTTCCGTGAACGTTCCTGTAAAATGATCATTCCACCACCACCACCACCTCTCTTTCACCCTCCACCCCCCTCAACTTCACCCCTGGCTCCCCACCCTGCTAGCGCCTTCTGGGCATCATGTAGAGAGAGAGTGCAATAAGAGAAGATGATGGATGAGGCCTGCCTCGACAGCTATACAGCCTCTCCCCCGACTGACACCTGACCATGGTCACATGATAAGGTCACCGGAGACTCGCACAATTCCCACCTGTCTGCAGGTGACAATGGCAGGGTCAACCTTGGTTGGCTAATTATAGGTATTGTGCCTCAGATTGCCTGTTACAAGCCATTCTGCTAGCTACGGGGGGTGTAGTGTTAAATATCTGAGGCCTTTATGGTGTTCAACTGTGTGACAGAAGCTTTAAACTGTTGTACAATAGATATTAGGTTTCAGATAGGTGGAGTACATTAACCTGGTTTGAAAAGAGAGAGAAAAGAGATTAGAGGAAGAGACACCACAAATCAACATGTCACATCTTCTTGTACTGCTACAGTTAAAGGTTCGCATTGAGACATCACTTCCTGTGTGACCTCACTGAATGATGTCAGTGAGGCTCCTCCCTCATCGGCACATCTTCATATGTAGCTTTTAAAAGGAGATTTAAAGTTAAAGTGCAGAACCAGAGAGATTAGGGAAACACCCTCAAACAATGTGAAACCACAGAGCCATTTAAAGACCCAGACAAAGTCAAACGTGTCATTAACATAATGCTGGGGTAATCTAGCAGTGTATTGGAAAGAAATATAAGATGGAATGTTGCATGGAAAAGGAGGAGAGGAGAGAAGAAGAGAGACAAGAGAAAAGACACTTAGCAGTCTTCCCTGACCAATGTAATAGTATACTACTGAAGGGAGGAATAAAATACATGAATGTTTATTTCCTTTCCATCTGTTAACCCACTTTAAAGATTGTCAAATTAAAATGTTTGAACTTACAAGAAGCATTTTCCCATAGACATGAGTGGCTTCTGTAAACAAATTGGAAAATGTCCCATAGGTCTCCAGTACTTTCTCCCAGCCAGAGAACACTGTGTTTTGTTAAGTGTGGGTGTGTGTGGGTGTGTGTGGGTGTGTGTGTCAGAGGAGTGTGTTGTTGCCAGGTGTTTAGCCTTCTGAGTCACCTGGTCCTCCTGCTGTGTGAACATGGGTTTTGTTTCACCCTATTAAGTAAATACTGTAATTAAAGGGCACGGCATTTAAAACGCTGCCGTGAAAAGACTGAAACAGAAAGAGAGCAATTTGTTTAGAGGAGCAGGAAGGTAGGCCAGGCCCTGAGGCTTTCAGCACTGAGCAGGGTGCAAGAGTGTACCGCACGGCACAGCAGCCTAGGAAACGCAATGCAACGGAGGGGGTGAGTGTGTGTATGTCAGAAAGTGTGTGAAAATGAATATGTCTAATATGTGGTATTGTGTGTTTGAACATGTGTTTATAAGGGTGTGAAGAAGAGAAATACTGTTTGTGTTCAAACAGGTACAAAACGCCACAGTTGATCAAGAACTAATACAAAGAGCTATACAAACATGCGGTTGACCTGTAGTCTAACAGAATGAATATTCACGCCCAGTGATATCAGAGAAAGAACATATTGTGTTTCAGTACACCCAGCCCTTTGTCTACTACACCAACAAAGCAATGCCCATGTCAATATTAAAACATAACCTGACTGTTTAATGTTCCTATATGTAAAGTATGGCTTCTCTGAGAATACCACTGGCCTGTTTTAAAGGTCTCTTAAAGGTAAAGTAACAAACGTTAACTTCCCATTCAGAACAATGGCAACTAAATAAAGACTAGAGCCATACGCCAGTAAAGAACAGAGATGGATTACACTGTAGGAGTAAAGGGATAACGTCTCTCATTCATCTCCTTTCAGTCTCAACCCCCCCAAAAAAACTGCCCACCTGCTCTTGTCTCTCCACTCCCTATTTCACTGAGGATGTGCCCCTGACTCTAGAACTTAAACCACTGATCCAAGGTCAGCTGTGATTAGGAGAGGGGATAACCCAGTACTGAGACTCATAGACACCCAGCTGGCCACACAGAGAAACAGGTCCAAAATCAGACCAATGCAGCTCTGGGTAACTGTTACCACAACATCATTCATCCAGATCCTTACTCTATCCAGAGTCTAGCAAGGCATCTGACACCAGCAGTGAGGCCTAACTCTGGATCAGGCAGCTGAGGAGCAGGACAAACACAGCTCAGGCAGCTGACTGGTCAAAGCAACACACACACGCAGACACGCAGACACGCAGATGGATGATGGGTACAGATGGAGCATCATAGGCCCTCTGGCTGCAGCTCTCAGTGAGCTGTATTTAGGCCCAGCTTTGATGGTGGGGATACAGGGCATAGGGGCTGGGGCAGAGATGAGAGAGGAGAGGGGTTGAAGAAAGAGAGGAAAGGATGATGGCGGAGAGACTAAGAGAGGTTGGGAGAGGCGGGAGAGGAAGAGGGCTAGGAGAGGAGAGTGGAGTGGAAGGGGGAGGGGATAGCTCTCTGGCCACATGGGGATCTAAACATTCTCAGTACAACATCAACATGTCACTGTCCATTCACCCCCCTGCAATCCCCTGCAGCCCCCAGCCTGTATGGCCGATTGAGGCAACTAGCCGACCAGCAGAAACTTCAGCTTTCATTCCGCCTGACTTCCGCTGTCCGCCTCGCAGGAGAGAGAGAGACAGAGACAAAGAGAGAGAGACAGAAAGAAAGAAGCTGTGAATACAGGAAGAGACAGAAAATCATTGAGAACCTTGCCTTGCTTAATATTTGATGAGTTGGGAGGCTTTGCCTCTAGTTAAATCAGAACAGAGAGAGAGAGAGTCTGAACCAACAGAGGTTGAGATAAACAGACTGAGCCCAGACAACACACACACACTCCAAACATATTTGTCCCCGTAATTAGTTGCTGTCCTCTCTGCTCATGTCGCAGGTGAAGCTGTTGTCAGCCATATTACAGAGGGAGGCTAGCCAGCACTTCTCCTAGATGGCGGCCATTTTGTTTCAACTGGGCATTCTGTCGCTGCTAATAATTTCTCATCCTGAGAGGGGCAGCTTTGCATATGTCTGGCTCTAAGACATGGCAAACACAATACGATGCAGTTGATGTACTTTTGAAGGAAAAGCTAGCAAACATTGGTGTAGCACGCTGTCATAATCCACCACACTGCCTTCTCTGTACAGTGGCTAAACATGCTAAGATGCTTTGTAGAACCAGTTCACTTATTTTGATGAGGGGGAAGTTGCTATACTGTCGTCTCCACCCAGAGCCTTATTGTTTTAGCATACCTCCATAACTGTTCTCCACCAAGAGCCTTATTGTTTAGGCATACCTCCACACCTGTTCTCCACCCAGAGCCTTATTGTTTTAGCATACCTCCACACCTGTTCTCCACCCAGAGCCTTATTGTTTTAGCATACCTCCACACCTGTTCTCCACCCAGAGCCTTATTGTTTTAGCATACCTCCACACCTGTTCTCCACCCAGAGCCTTGTTTCAGCATACCTCCACACCTGTTCTCCACCCAGGGCCTTATTGTTTCAGCATACCTCTACACCTGTTCTCCACTCAGAGCCTTATTGTTTTAGCATACCTCCACACCTGTTCTCCACTCAGAGCCTTATTGTTTTAGCATACCTCCACACCTGTTCTCCACTCAGAGCCTTATTGTTTTAGCATACCTCCACACCTGTTCTCCACTCAGAGCCTTATTGTTTTAGCATACCTCTACACCTGTTCTCCACCCAGAGCCTTATTGTTTTAGCATACCTCTACACCTGTTCTCCACTCAGAGCCTTATTGTTTTAGCATACCTCTACACCTGTTCTCCACTCAGAGCCTTATTGTTTTAGCATACCTCTACACCTGTTCTCCACCCTGGACCTTATTGTTTTAGCATACCTCTACACCTGTTCTCCACCCTGGGCCTTATTGTTTTAGCATACCTCTACACCTGTTCTCCACCCTGGGCCTTATTGTTTTAGCATTCCTCTACACCTGTTCTCCACCCTGGGCCTTATTGTTTTAGCATACCTCTACACCTGTTCTCCACTCAGAGCCTTATTGTTTCAGCATACCTCTACACTTGTTCTCCACCCTGGGCCTTATTGTTTTAGCATACCTCTACACCTGTTCTCCACTCAGAGCCTTATTGTTTTAGCATACCTCCATACCTGTTCTCCACCCAGAGCCTTATTGTTTCAGCATACCTCTACACCTGTTCTCCACCCAGAGCCTTGTTTCAGCATACCTCCATACCTGTTCTCCACTCAGACATTAAACACTCAGGTGACTCAATGACAAAATGTTATTGCTTTAATAAAAATAAAAAACAGATTACAACACCTCAGTCGTTTAGAAGGAAATGTCCTTTATTTAGATACACAACTTTTCCCCTTCTGTGAAACACATTGGGTTATGTTACAGAACGAGCTGAGCAGCACAGTAGACACAGTGTGTGTGTGTATATATATATATCTCAGTGTCTTATCTAGCACCTGTGACGACTCTGACTCAAAGACACCCAGGGACTGAACCAACTAACCACTGGGGACAAAAATGTGTCACAGCAGCAGTGGCTTCTGGGGGTTCATACACTACACCCATCTGTCATTAGATTACAAATGCACACACACACACACACACACACACACACACACACACACACACACACACACACACACACACACACACACACACACACACACACACACACACACACACACACACACACACACACACACACACACACACACACACACACACACACAGAACCGTGAGCAAACTGCCTTGTGTTAAGCTCATAGGGAGTAACGCTGGCTCCATATATCTCTCTCTCTCCCAGTTCCCTACATACACAGATCACATGTGCCAACACACCACGACAATCCCAGGCTCTTGTGAATTAATCTACGTTAAGCTTGAATTAACATAGACATACATCCTGCTCTGCAGGATCCTCGGATTCAGGCCCTGGATTGATTTATGCCCCATGTGAGTTCCTCACAGCGAACAGACCTGTCACACGCTGTTGTGTCAAAGGCTAACGGCTCTGTGACTTATGTCTTCCTGTAGCCTGGGGATATGACAATAGAGCACTGTGCCATGGAGGGTACTGTAGGTTGGGCTGGGTTCTAACAGGGTGACAGTGAGGATAACGGCGCCACCTAATGGCTGAGACGCACCTGGTGACAGGTGTGGGCATAGGAGGGGAAACAGGGGCAGAGAGAGAGAGAGAGCAAGAGAGAGAGAGAGAGAGAGAGAGTTAGCCAGCAAACACTGTCAGTCACCTGATCAATGGTACCACTGCATGGCGCCTGTGTGCGTCTGTGTCCTCACCTCAGTCCACTCCAGCCCCACACAAACACACGCTAGGCTAGGAGGTGAAAAGAGGGGTATTTAACACACCAGCTAACCTGCAGACAGACTTTATCAGCTGGACAAATCAATAGGGCTGTCTGAGAGCAGAGGTGTGTCCTGCATGGTGCTGGAGGGGAGCTGCAGGGGTTACCTCTGGCTTCCTGCCCCCCCGGATCTCCACCCCAGCCCCCCGGACCTCCACCCCAGGCCCCCGGCCCCCTCCTGGGGCCACTGTACCCGTCTCCTCTCCCCCCATCGATTCTGCCTCAGCGCCCAGTATAGTCCACTACAGCCTCCCACCCACACGGCAGAACAACAGCCTCATCAACTCTGAGTGGTGTAGATACTGTTTTCAGTCCACAGGGAGAGGGGAAGAGCACACAGAGAACAGGACCCACGTTCCGAAATGTAACAGTATAGACACACACAACTGTTTATACTGTGTCCTGTGGGTTCAGACTGCCTGATTCCCTAGTACATACAGCACAGAGCATGTTCCTGCTACAAATGGCTTTCTCATGTCGTGGTCTTACTCACTGGGACCCAGGGTACCTGCCTGCACACTGCAGCAACTGTCTCTCTGACATTCACCTGACAGGCATTTCTCCCGAACTCTGAGGATTTAATGCTCTAAAAAGCAGGATACGACCCCCCCCCCCCCCTCTCACTGTTACCTACTTACCTTCAATAACGGTTAACATCATAAGACAGGAGATATGGAGGTGGAGGGGGGGTAACACCGTCCTGTACAATGCGCCACGTCTCTGTCTGGTAGCTGGTTCTGTTCTGACATTTGGGGCCATGGGGACCGTGTGAAAGAGCAGATGTTCACAGACAGAGAGAAACTACACACAGACAGCAGAACACACACACACAAACACACACACACAAACACACACACACACAAACACACACACACAAACACACACACAAACACACAAACACAGCGGAACAGAACATACATAGGCGTTGGCGTCTTCCACGGCCCCTGGGCTTCCACTAGCCCCCAGGACAGGTACATTCCGTCCCAGACAACCTAATGCGCACGCACGCACGCACACACACACACACACACACAGAGAGAGAGAGAGAGCTAGTGAACTGCAAGTGAACGACCCGATCTGACCTTCAGAGACTATTCTTCTACCTTGGAGCTGATACCAGGGGAGGGATGTCTAGTTTCTTCATAGGGCAACTTCCTCCATCTCATCAAAACCATGACTGACAAGATGGTCAATGCCTCTTGGCAGCAAACAACACTGCAGAGCTGATTTAAAAGTACAATGGGGTGGAGGGAGATTTCAGGGGTTAAACTAAGAGATGGGAAGTGAGCTAGAGCCAGAGGAGAGAGCAGGGAAAGAAAAGAGAGAAGAGAGGGAAAGAACAGAGGAGAGGGCGAAGAATCGGTTTCCACCAAAGACTGCAGGCACAGTTATGGAAATGGGTGGCTGGCAGCTTCCTCTGCTAACTGTAAACAGGATCTTGGTAAGGCATATAGCCTCCAGCCAGGCCCGGGGAGCCTGGCACCATTACAGTGGAACACCTCACTGCTCCTATTCCTCTCCCCGTCCATACCCCCCCCCCTCTCTGTCTCTCCCCCTCCCCCCCTCTCTCTGTCTCTCCCCCTCCCTCTCTCTCACCCAAACCTGCCCAGGCTTCAGTATTTAGTAATTCATGAAAAGGGGGGCGGAACCGGCCCACACACATCCTGACACCAAATAAATGACATGTTCCCATGTCTCCTCCACCAAACTACAAAGAGCCTCTTTTGTTTCCCTAAAGAGACACCCACAGAAGTAGCGTTGAGTAGTTGTTGTAGTTGTCTAGTCAAACCTCGCAGATGTTGCAACACTTGGTACTGGGCTATATAAATCAGGGAGAAACAGGGTGTTTCTCGTTGTGTAATAGCTAGAGAACATTTATTACGGGTAATTACTAGGTGAACACACTGTTGGGTTTAGTAAGATGTCACACTTTGGCACTGCCAGTCTTGGGTTTGCCAGGCTGCAGATGGGGATACAGCACCACAGAGGGTTCTGATACTGGGCCCAAACACCAGCCAGAGCTTTCACTCAGTGCCCTGAGGCTGCCAAGGCCAAGGCTGGCATTATAAGGGTACACACTTCCCTCGATAGCTTGAATAAGACATATGGTAAGACCAGTCATATAGCACTCCTCAACTGTAACCACTTCTGTTCCCTCCTTTCCTTTGAGAGCAGCTTCCTCTCTCAGATCCTTTCCTTTGAGAGCAGCTTCCTCTCTCAGATCCTTTCCTTTGAGAGTAGCTCCCTCTCTCAGATCCTTTCACTTCACAGTAGCTTTGTCGCATAGATCCTTTCCTTTGAGAGTAGCTTTCTCTCTCAGATCCTATCCTTTGACAGTAGCTTCCTCTCCCAGATCCTTTCCTTTGAGAGCAGCTTTCTCTCTCAGATCCTTTCCATTGAGAATAGCTTCCTCACTCAGATCCTTTCCTTTGAGAGAAGCTTCCTCTCTCAGATCTTATCCATTGAGAAAAGCTTCATCTCTCAGATCCTTTTTTGAGAGTAGCTTCCTTTCTTAGATCCTTTCATTTGAAAGTAGCTTCCTCTCTCAGATCCTTTCCTTTGAGATTAGCTTAGATCCTTTCCTTTGGGAGTAGTTTCCTCTCTCAGATCCTTTCCTTTGAGAGTAGCTTCGTCGCATAGATCATTTCCTTTGAGAGTAGCTTCCTCTCTCATATCCTTTCCTTTGACAGTAGATTTGTCGCATAGATCCTTTCCTTTGAGAGTAGCTTCCTCTTTGAGATCCTTTCCTTTGAGTAGCTTCCTCTCAGATCCTTTCCTTTGAGAGCGGCTTCCTCTCTCAGATAATTTCCTCTGAGAGCAGCTTCCTCTATTAGATCCTTTCATTTGAGAGTAGCTTCCTCTCTCAGATCCTTTCATTTGACAGTAGCTTCGTCACATAGATCCTTTCCTTTGAGAGCAGCTTCCTCTCTCAGATCCTATCCTTTGACAGTAGCTCCCTCTCCCAGATCCTTTCCACTGAGAATAGCTTCCGCTCTCAGATCTTTTCCTTTCAGTAGCTTCCTCTCTCAGATCCTTTCCTTTGAGAGTAGCTTCCTCTCTCAGATCCTTTCCTTTGAGAGTAGCTTCCTCTCTCAGATCCTATCCATTGAGAAACGCTTCCTCTCTCAGATCCTTTCCTTTGAAAGTCGCTTCCTCTCTCAGATCCTTCCGTTGAGAGTAGATTAGATGCCTTGGGAGTAGTTTCCTCTCTCAGATCCTTTCCTTTGAAAGTAGCTTCCTCTCTCAGATCCTTTCCTTTGAGAGTAGCTTAGATCCTTTCCTCAGGGAGTAGTTTCCTCTTTCAGATCCGTTCCTTTGAGAGTAGCTTCCTCTCTCAGATCCTTTCCTTTGACAGTAGCTTCCTCTCTCAGATCCTTTCCTTTGAGTAGCTTCCTCTCTCAGATTCTTTCCTTTGAGAGTAGCTTCCACTCTCAGATCATTTCCTTTGAGAGTAGCTTCCTCTCTCAGATCCTTTCCTTTGAGAGTAGCTTAGTCTCTCAGATCCGTTCATTTGAGAGCAGCTTACTCTTTCAGATCCTTTCATTTGAGAGCAGCTTCCTCTCTCAGATCCTATCCATTGAGAAACGCTTCCTCTCTCAGATCCTTTCCTTTGAAAGTCGTTTCCTCTCTCAGATCCTTCCTTTGAGAGTAGCTTAGATCCCTTGGGAGTAGTTTCCTCTCTCAGATCCTTTCCTTTGAAAGTAGCTTCCTCTCTCAGATCCTTTCCTTTGACAGTAGCTTCCTCTCTCAGATCCTTTCCTTTGAGTAGCTTCCTCTCTCAGATTCTTTCCTTTGAGAGTAGCTTAGATCCTTTCCTTTGGGAGTAGTTTCCTCTCTCAGATCCTTTCCTTTGAGAGTAGCTTCGTCGCATAGATCATTTCCTTTGAGAGTAGCTTCCTCTCTCATATCCTTTCCTTTGACAGTAGCTTTGTCGCATAGATCCTTTCCTTTGAGAGTAGCTTCCTCTTTGAGATCCTTTCCTTTGAGTAGCTTCCTCTCAGATCCTTTCCTTTGAGAGCGGCTTCCTCTCTCAGATAATTTCCTCTGAGAGCAGCTTCCTCTATTAGATCCTTTCATTTGAGAGTAGCTTCCTCTCTCAGATCCTTTCATTTGACAGTAGCTTCGTCGCATAGATCCTTTCCTTTGAGAGTAGCTTTCTCTCTCAGATCCTATCCTTTGACAGTAGCTCCCTCTCCCAGATCCTTTCCTTTGAGAGCAGCTTCCTCTCTCAGATCCTTTCCACTGAGAATAGCTTCCGCTGTCAGATCTTGTCCTTTCAGTAGCTTCCTCTCTCAGATCCTTTCCTTTGAGAGTAGCTTCCTCTCTCAGATCCTATCCATTGAGAAACGCTTCCTCTCTCAGATCCTTTCCTTTGAAAGTCGCTTCCTCTCTCAGTGTTATGCAGGTGAATGAGGACCCAAAAGTGACTTGGCGAAAACAGAGTTTTTAATCCAGTAAGATACTTAACAAAACAAAAGGCATAATACTACTCGTAAGGACGAGAACAGACTGGAGACTTGATCAAGAACTGCAGGTTGCCTCGGGAAGGCACTTGAACCTAGCAGACTCAGACACCTGCTCACCACGCAGCATCTGAGGGAAACACGACACGACAGGGCAAAACATAGACACAGCACGGTGAAATATAGACAAGGATCCGACAGGGCAGGTACGGAAAACAAGGAGAGAAATAGGGACTCTAATCAGGGAAAAGGATCGGGAACAGGTGTGGGAAGACTAAATGATTGATTAGGGGAATAGGAACAGCTGGGAGCAGGAACGGAACGATAGAGAGAAGAGAGAGCGAGAGAGTGAGAGAGGGAGGGGGAGAGAGAGGGATAGAAAGAGGGAAAGAACCTAATAAGACCCGCAGAGGGAAACGAATAGAAGGGGAAGCACAGGGACAAGACATGATAATTAATGACAAAACATGACACTCAGATCCTTCCTTTGAGAGTAGATTAGATCCCTTGGGAGTAGTTTCCTCTCTCAGATCCTTTCCTTTGAAAGTAGCTTCCTCTCTCAGATCCTTTCCTTTGAGAGTAGCTTAGATCCTTTCCTCAGGGAGTAGTTTCCTCTTTCAGATCCGTTCCTTTGAGAGTAGCTTCCTCTCTCAGATCCTTTCCTTTCACAGTAGCTTCCTCTCTCAGATCCTTTCCTTTGAGTAGCTTCCTCTCTCAGATTCTTTCCTTTGAGAGTAGCTTCCACTCTCAGATCATTTCCTTTGAGAGTAGCTTCCTCTCTCAGATCCTTTCCTTTGAGAGTAGCTTAGTCTCTCAGATCCGTTCATTTGAGAGCAGCTTCCTCTCTCAGATCCTTTCATTTGAGAGCAGCTTCCTCTCTCAGATCCTATCCATTGAGAAACGCTTCCTCTCTCAGATCCTTTCCTTTGAAAGTCGTTTCCTCTCTCAGATCCTTCCTTTGAGAGTAGCTTAGATCCCTTGGGAGTAGTTTCCTCTCTCAGATCCTTTCCTTTGAAAGTAGCTTCCTCTCTCAGATCCTTTCCTTTGAGAGTAGCTTAGATCCTTTCCTCTGGGAGTAGTTTCCTCTTTCAGATCCGTTCCTTTGAGAGTAGCTTCCTCTCTCAGATCCTTTCCTTTGACAGTAGCTTCCTCTCTCAGATCCTTTCCTTTGAGTAGCTTCCTCTCTCAGATTCTTTCCTTTGAGAGTAGCTTCCACTCTCAGATCATTTCCTTTGAGAGTAGCTTCCTCTCTCAGATCCTTTCCTTTGAGAGTAGCTTAGTCTCTCAGATCCTTTCATTTGAGAGCAGCTTCCTCTCTCAGATCCTTTCATTTGAGAGCAGCTTCCTCTCTCAGTTCCTTTCCGTTGAGATCAGCTTACCCCTCTCAAATCCTTTCCATTGAGAATAGCTTCCTCTCTCAGATCATTTCCTTTGAGAGTAGCTTCCTCTCTCAAATAATTTCCTTTGAGAGTAGCTTCCTCTCTCAAATCCTTTCATTTCAGAGTAGCTTCCTCTCTCAGATCCTTTCCTTTGAAAGTAGCTTCCTCTCTCAGATCCTTTCCTTTGAGAGTAGCTTAGATCCTTTCCTCTGGGAGTAGTTTCCTCTTTCAGATCATTTCCTTTGAGAGCAGCTTTCACTCTCAGATCCTTTCCTTTGAGAGCAGCTTCCTTTCTCAGATCATTTCCTTTGACAGTAGCTTCCTCGCATAGATCCTTTCCTTTGAGAGTAGCTTCCTCTCTCAGATCATTTCAATTGAGTAGCTTCCTCTCTCAGATTCTTTCCTTTGAGAGCAGCTTCGTCTCTCAGATCCTTTCCTTTGACAGTAGCTTCCTCTTTCAGATCCTTTCCTTTAAGAGTAGCTTCCCCTCTCAAATCCTTTGAGAGTAGCTCCCTCTCTCAGATCCTTTCCTTTGACAGTAGCGTTGGTGCATAGATCCTTTCCTTTGAGAATAGCTTCCCCTCTCAAATCCTTTGAGAGTAGCTCCCTCTCTCAGATCCTTTCCTTTGACAGTAGCGTTGGTGCATAGATCCTTTCCGTTGAGAGTAGCTTCCTCTCTCAGATCCTTTCCTTTGAGAGTAGCTTCCTCTCTCAGATCCTTTCCTTTGACTCTAGCATAGATCCTTTCCTTTGGGAGTAGCTTCCTCTCTCAGATCCTTTCCTTTGAGAGTAGCTTAGATCCTTTCCTTTGAGAGTAGGTTCCTCTCTCAGATCCTTTCCTTTGACAGTAACTTCATCGCATAGATCCTTTCCTTTGATAGTAGCTTCCTCGCATAGATCCTTTCCTTTGAGAGTAGCTTCCTCTCTCAGATACTTTCCTTTGAGACTAGCTTCCTCTCTCAGATCCTTTCCTTTGAGAGCAGCTTCCTTTCTCAGATCCTTTCCTTTGAGAGCAGCTTCCTCTCTCAGATCCTTTCTTTGAGAGTAGCTTCCTTTCTTAGATCCTTTCCTTTGACAGTAGCTTTGTCGCATAGATCCTTTCCTTTGAGAATAGCTTCCCCTCTCAAATCCTTTGAGAGTAGCTCCCTCTCTCAGATCCTTTCCTTTGACAGTAGCGTTGGTGCATAGATCCTTTCCGTTGAGAGTAGCTTCCTCTCTCAGATCCTTTCCTTTGAGAGTAGCTTCCTCTCTCAGATCCTTTCCTTTGACTCTAGCATAGATCCTTTCCTTTGGGAGTAGCTTCCTCTCTCAGATCCTTTCCTTTGAGAGTAGCTTAGATCCTTTCCTTTGAGAGTAGGTTCCTCTCTCAGATCCTTTCCTTTGACAGTAACTTCGTCGCATAGATCCTTTCCTTTGATAGTAGCTTCCTCGCATAGATCCTTTCCTTTGAGAGTAGCTTCCTCTCTCAGATACTTTCCTTTGAGACTAGCTTCCTCTCTCAGATCCTTTCCTTTGAGAGCAGCTTCCTTTCTCAGATCCTTTCCTTTGAGAGCAGCTTCCTCTCTCAGATCCTGTCCTTTCACAGTAGCTTCTCGCATAGATCCTTTCCTTTGAGAGTAGCTTCCTCTCTCAGATCCTTTCCTTTGAGAGCAGCTTCCTCTCTCAGATCCTGTCCTTTCACAGTAGCTTCTCGCATAGATCCTTTCCTTTGAGAGTAGCTTCTTCTCTCAGATCCTTTCCTTTGAGAGCAGCTTCCTCTCTCAGATCCTTTCATTTGATAGTAGCTTCCTCTCTCAGATCCTTTCCTTTGAGAGCAGCTTCCTCTCTCAGATCCTTTCCTTTGAGAGTAGCTTCCTCTCTCAGATAATATCCTTTCTTTCCTTTCATATCCTTATGCATGTCTCACCCGGGTTCTGGGTTTGACTGTACTTTATGTCTCAGCTGAGTTCTGGGTTTGCCTGTACCGTCTCAGTCCTGGGGTCTAGGTTTGTCTGTACCGTACATTACCAGTCAAAAGTTTGGACACACCTAGTCATTTCAGGGTTTTTCTTTATTTTCATTGTATAATAATAGTGAAGACATCAAAACTATGAAAAAAATACATATGGAATCATGCAGTAACCAAAGAAGTGTTCAACCAATCAAAATACATTTCATATTTTACATTCTTTAAAGTAGCCACCCTTAGCCTTGATGACAGCTTTACACACTCTTGGTAATTCTCTCAACCAGCTTCATGAGGTAGTCACCTGGAATGCATTTCAATTAACAGGTGTGCCTTGTTAAAAGTTCATTAGTGGAATTTCTTGATTTAAAAAAAATGCGTTTGAGCCAATCAGTTGTGTTGTGACAAAGTAGGGATGGTATACAGACGATAGTCCTATTTGGTAAAATACCAAGTCCATATTTTGGAAAGAACAGCTCAAATAAGCAAAAAGAAACGACAGTCCATCATTACTTTAAGACATGAAGGTCAGACAATGCGGAAAATTTCAAGATCACAAAAACCATTAAGTGCTATGATGAAACTGGAACTCATGAGGACCGCCACAGGAGAGGAAGACCCAGAATTACTTCAGCTGCAGAGGATACGTTTATTAGAGTAAACTGCACTTCAGATTTCAGCCCAAATAAATGCTTCACAGAGTTCAAGTAACAGACACATCAGCTGTTCAGAGGAGACTGCATGAGTCAGGCATTCATTGTCAAATTGCTGCAAAGAAACCAATACTAAAGGACCAACCGCCGAGTCTTTGTGAGATGCAGAGTAGGTGAACGGATGATCTCCACCTTTGTGGTTCCCACCGTGAAGCATTGAGGAGGAGGTGTGATGGTGCTTGCTGCATCAGATGACCTGGCCTCCACAATCACCCAAACTCCTTCAAGACTGTTGAAAAATGATTCCAGGTGAAGCTGGTTGAGAGAATTCCAAGAGTGTGCAAAACTGTCACGAGAACTCAACCCATTTGAGATGAGTTGGACCGCAGAATGAAGGAAAAGCAGACAAGTGCTCAGCATATGTGGGAACTCCAAGGCTGTTGGAAAAGCATTCCAGGTCAAGCTGGTTGAGAGAATGCCAAGAGTGTGCAAAGCTGTCATTAAGGCAAAGGGTGGCTACTTTGAAGTATCTAAAATATAAAATATATTTTGATTTGTTTAACATTTAACATTACATTTAAGTCATTTAGCAGACACTCTTATCCAGAGCGACTTACAAATTGGTGCATTCACCTTATGACATCCAGTGGAACAGTCACTTTACAATAGTGCATCTAAATCTTAAAGGGGGGGGTGAGAAGGATTACTTATCCTATCCTAGGTATTCCTTAAAGAGGTGGGGTTTCAGGTGGGGTTTCAGGTGTCTACATATGTGTTATTTCATAGTTATGATGATTATTTGTTTACCTTTATTTAACTAGGCAAGTCAGTTCTTATTTTCAATAAATTCCTACCCCGGCCAAACCCGGACGTCGCTGGGCTAATTGTGTGCCGCCCTATGGGACTCTCAATCACGGCCGGAAGTGATACAGCCTGGATTCGAACCAGGGACTGTAGTGACGCCTCTTGCACTGAAGTGTAGTGCCTTAGAACGCTGAGCCACTCGAGAGCATGTCTTCACTATTATTCTACAATGTAGAAAATAGTCAAACCAAAGAAAAACCCTTGAATAAGTAGGTGTGTCCAAACTCTTGACTGGTACTGTATGTCTCAGACCTGGGTTCTGGGTTTGCCTACAGTACTGACTGTAGACTATTGTACTGCACTACCTCTCCAGCAGGCACAGGCCTATCTCTTATCCTCTTCTAAACACATGTAGCTGGCACAATTACATTATATTTGCCTTGCTGCTGAACAAAGTGTCCCATCGTAATTCGGGACCTAACACAAAAGTAAACAACTTCATCTTGTCTGGAAATATGTGTCACTGTGATTGCATTAAGCTGTCCATCGCCACAACAGCAGAGGGGAGAGGAGTGTGTTGTAATTAACGATTGGGTTCGGTATGTGTGTGTATCCCCTCCACTGCTCTCCTTCAAACAAACCCATCCTGTGGGAAGCCATTGTTTGGACTGCAGCATCACGGGTAGCCTTTTATTTACAGATTTTAATTGCTCTGGTGATCTGTGGGTAAAAACACCCTGTCGTAATCAGCCCACAATACAACTGCTACTCTTTCTGACAATCACATTAAAATGGTCCAGTGTGTGGAGAAAATGGAGAGAAGTGGAGAGAGCAGGAATGAAGTTGAGAAGTGGAGGGAGGAGGAATGAAGGAGAGAAGTGGAGGGAGGAGGAATGAAGGAGAGAAGTGGAGGGAGGAGGAATGAAGTTGAGAAGTGGAGGGAGGAGGAATGAAGGAGAGAAGTGGAGGGAGGAGGAATGAAGGAGAGAAGTGGATGGAGGAGGAATGAAGTTGAGGGAAGAATGGAGTGGATGGAGGAGGAATGAAGTTGGAGTGGAGAAGTGGATGGAGGAGGAATGAAGTTGAGAAGTGGAGGGAGGAGGAATGAAGGAGAGAAGTGGAGGGAGGAGGAATGAAGGAGAGAAGTGGATGGAGGAGGAATGAAGGAGAGAAGTGGATGGAGGAGGAATGAAGTTGAGAAGTGGAGGGAGGAGGAATGAAGGAGAGAAGTGGATGGAGGAGGAATGAAGGAGAGAAGTGGATGGAGGAGGAATGAAGGAGAGAAGTGGAGGGAGGAGGAATGAAGGAGAGAAGTGGAGGGAGGAGGAATGAAGGAGAGAAGTGGATGGAGGAGGAATGAAGGAGAGAAGTGGATGGAAATGGTAGAGAAATAAAACAAAGCATAAGGAGGGGAATATCGTAATATTGCTTCCATTTTCCCAGAGAAAGGAACTAATCCGAGTGAGAGGGATGGCGGGGAAGCAGAGCTGAGGCTCAGGGAGAGGGGACCAGGAATGAGTGCTCCTGCACTTCAAAGTGACAACCGTGAGGAGCTCACCGTCCCCGGACCTCCAGAGCGGAACCGCAGAGGAGACATCATGCGCTGCGACCGGAACTCAACTGCTCACGCTGGCATCACAACAGAGACACGAGAGAGAGGAGGGGTAGGTCACCTACAGACACACTGTACAGATTACTGTCAGCAGGGCTGGGGTCTGGGCCCGTCAACTCAACTCAACTCTGTCACCTATACTGTACAGGAGGAGCTCCACAGACAACTACTAGCACGGCTGTAGCTCCAACTCTACTACCTGTCTCGGACTCATAGATACAGTTTGTCTGCCTGCAAGCATATAACGTGAATTGACAGTTTTCAGAGTAAGTTATACAATTAAAGAGTAAAACACTCTGAAAAAGTATGACTTCAGCATTTTCCAAAAGACAGAGTCTGGCTATGGACAGAACAATGACAGCATGCAGTTTCTGTAGATTAGGAAAAGCAACATGCTGAGGAAAATACTGTTTTATTTAAGTATTTCAAATGCTATCCCATTAGCATGCCTATGTGCTAAAGGTAATACAAACACTGTGGGCATCAAAGGGCCATGAAAAATTGAACAGCCAATCAGATGGCAATTATTCACTTTAATCTCCTGGAGGCAGCCAATGGGGAAGAGCCTGCGGTGATGGTCGCCTGGCGGGGTTGAATGCCTTCTGCACATTCCGCAGCATGAACAACCTAAACACTTACCAAGCGTAATGCCCAACTCTCAAACTCTCACCACTCAACTACAGACGCAAAACTTTCCCAAAATTTTTTCCTGTTCTTCTTCTGAATATACAGCCTCTTCGCAATGTCCATACATTAGAGCTAGAGAGTCTATAATTGTTGGTCTTTCTTCAGCTATTGATTGTTATATTGCGTTCTATTGGATAGAGAGACACCCAGAACTGTTACTGTTCTAAGAGCTGATTGACCTCTTGGTTAAAGAAAACTGAGGTTGTAGAGGTCAGTATAGGTCACAGACAAAACACATATTTTCACTGCATATGGGACTAGGTTATTTGTCACAGCCTATTGGAATATACCAGTTTTCTCTGTGTATAAGTGCTACTAGACCAGAGGCTATGAGAGACCACAGGCAGAGACCACAGCCTGGGATGACATCAGAGGATGTGGGGCCTGTCCATCGGCCCTGCTGTAATCGGGAGTTGACACCAGTGTTGTACAGCAGGGGAGTAAGGCTATTGGTTAGCTTGGGAGTAAGGCTATTGGTTAGCAGGGGAGTAAGGCTATTGGTTAGCAGGGGAGTAAAGGCTATTGGTTAGCAGGGGAGTAATGCTATTGGTTAGCAGGGGAGTAAGGATACTGGTTAGCAGGGGAGTAAGGCTATTGGTTAGCAGGGGAGTAAGGCTATTGGTTAGCAGGGGAGTAAGGCTATTGGTTAGCAGGGGAGTAAGGCTATTGTTTAGCAGTGGAGTAAGGCTATTGGTTAGCAGGGGAGTAAGGCTATTGGTTAGCAGGGGAGTAAGGCTATTGGTTATCCCTCTGAGGCCAATCATATCACACAGCCAGAGGAGAGGAGAGGGCTGAGGCTTTTAATCAGAGGCCTGCTTTCTACTCTACTCGGGGCCTGGATCCAAGGGCCATGGAGGCCCAGTGGGAGAGAAGGTCTCAAATACTGTAGTATAGTAGTTAATGTAGCACTATGTCAGTATGTGCTATTTCAACACACTCACACAGTGAGAAGATAGTTGTTACACTGTTGATTTCTTGCTTTTTTATGATCATGATACCCTGCTTTGGGAATGCAGCATTGTGGGTAATCATGACAATGAGTCAGTGTGTGCCTGACAGTGTTGCTGGCTCCAGCCTGACTTCTCTCACGACAGCCCAGCCCTCAGCCTCAGCACCCTCCCTGGCCTGTTGTAATCAATGTGTGTGTGGAGCCAGTCGATGGCAACGATCCGACCGTGGTCTTCATTAGTGAAACACTTCAGATACAAATGACATCTTTAATCCATCAACATTCAGGGACTAGACCGGGGTTAAATGCAGCACAGGCACAACTTTCAGACTCTCACACACACACAAATATAAAATATTCCAGTAAACATTTCAGAGGGAAACTGAAATAGCTCCAAGGGCTCCTCTCCTCTAACGTAACAGTGTTAATCAGTCCCATGTCGATCTCCTCTCTCTCATCATCGCAAGGGTAAATTAGTCTACTTTCACACATTTTAATTACTGAACAGCAGCCCTAAACACACGGATGAAAAATAGATGGCAGAGAGAGAAAGAGAGACAGAGGGTTTCTATCCATCCAGTGTTCCTCTGATGTCCACTCGTTCTTTTCCTTCAGCTCGCCCTTCAACTTCTCTCTCTTCATCTTCTTCTCCTTAGCACCTCTATCTTTCTCAGTCTTCTTTTGCCTGTCCTTATCTTTCCTCTCCCTCCTTCTCATTCTCCTCATCTTTGATGTTCTTCTTAGCCTTTTCATTATCAGTCTTCCTCCCCTTCTCCTTCTTCCTCTATTTCTTCCTCTACTTCTTCTTCCTCTACTTCTTCCTCTACTTCTCCTTCTTCCTCTACTTCTTCCTCTACTTCTCCTTCTTCCTCTACTTCTCCCTCTTCATCTCCTTCTTCCTCTACTTCTTCCTCTACTTCTCCTTCTTCCTCTACTTCTTCCTCCCCTTCTCCTTCTTCCTCTCCTTCTTCCTCTACTTCTCCTTCTTCCTCTACTTCTCCTTCTTCCTCTCCTTCTTCCTCTACTTCTTCCTCTACTTCTCCTTCTTCCTCTAGTTCTTCCTCTACTTCTCCTTCTTCCTCTACTTCTCCTTCTTCCTCTACTTCTCCTTCTTCCTCTACTTCTCCCTCTTCACCTTCTTCTCCTTAGCACCTCTATCTTTCTCAGTCTTCTTTTGCCTGTCCTTATCTTTCCTCTCCCTCCTTCTCATTCTCCTTTTCTCTCTCCCCATCTTTGATGTTCTTCTTAGCCTTTTCATTATCCGTTTTCCTCTCCTTCTCCTTCTTCCTCTACTTCTCCTTCTTCCTCTACTTCTCCTTCTTCCTCTCCTTCTCCTTCTTCCTCTCCTTCTCATTCTTCCTCTCCTTCTTCCTCTATTTTTTCCTCTACTTCTCCTTCTTCCTCTACTTCTTCCTCTACTTCTTCCTCTCCTTCTCTGTCTTCCTCTACTTCTCCTTCCTCTACTTCTTCCTCTACTTCTCCTTCTTCCTCTACTTCTTCCTCTACTTCTTCCTCTCCTTCTCCTTCTTCCTCTACTTCTTCCTCTACTTCTCCTTCTTCCTCTACTTCTTCCTCTACTTCTTCCTCTCCTTCTCCTTCTTCCTCTACTTCTCCCTCTACTTCTTCCTCTACTTCTTCCTCTCCTTCTCCTTCTTCCTCTACTTCTTCCTCTACTTCTTCCTCTCCTTCTCCCTCTACTTCTTCCTCTACTTCTTCCTCTCCTTCTTCCTCTCCTTCTTCCTCTACTTTTTCCTCTCCTTCTCATTCTTCCCCTACTTCTTCCTCTCCTTCTCCTTCTTCCTCTACTTCTTCCTCTACTTCTCCTTCTTCATCTACTTCTTCCTCTCCTTCTTCCTCTACTTCTTCCTCTCCTTCTCCTTCTTCCTTTACTTCTTCCTGTACTTCTTCCTCTCCTTCTCCCTCTACTTCTTCCTCTCCTTCTCCTTCTTCCTCTACTTCTTCCTCTCCTTCTCCCTCTACTTCTTCCTCTACTTCTTCCTCTCCTTCTTCCTCTACTTCTTCCTCTCCTTCTCCTTCTTCCTCTACTTCTTCCTCTCCTTCTTCCTCTACTTCTTCCTCTCCTTCTTCCTCTCCTTCTTCCTCTACTTCTCCTTCTTCCTCTACTTCTTCCTCAACTTCTCCTTCTTCCTCTACTTCTCCTTCTACTTCTTCCTCTAATTCTCCTTCTTCCTCTCCTTCTACTTCTTCCTCTCTTTCTCCTTCCTCTCCTTCTCCTTCCTCTCCTTCTCCTTCCTCTCCTTCTCCTTCCTCTCCTTCTCCTTCTTCCTCTCCTTCTCCTTCTTCCTCTCCTTCTTCCTCTACTTCTTCCTCTCCTTCTTCCTCTCCTTCTCCTTCTTCCTCTCCTTCTCCTTCTTCCTCTCCTTCTTCCTCTCCTTCTCCTTCTTCCTCTCCTTCTTCCTCTCCTTCTTCCTCTCCTTCTTCCTCTCCTTCTCCTTCTTCCTCTCCTTCTTCCTCTCCTTCTCCTTCTTCCTCTCCTTCTCCTTCTTCCTCTCCTTCTCCTTCTTCCTCTCCTTCTTCCTCTCCTTCTTCCTCTCCTTCTTCCTCTTCTCCTTCTTCCTCTCCTTCTTCCTCTCCTTCTCCTTCTTCCTCTCCTTCTCCTTCCTCTCCTTCTTCCTCTCCTTCTCCTTCTTCCTCTCCTTCTTCCTCTCCTTCTCCTTCTCCCTCTCCTTCTTCCTCTCCTTCTCCTTCTTCCTCTCCTTCTCATTCTTCCTCTCCTTCTTCCTCTCCTTCTTCCTCTCCTTCTTCCTCTCCTTCTCCTTCTTCCTCTCCTTCTTCCTCTCCTTCTCCCTCTACTTCTTCCTCTCCTTCTCCTTCTTCCTCAACTTCTTCCACACCTTCTCCTTCCTCCTCTCCTTCTCCCTCTTCCTCTCCCTGTCCTTCTCCCTCTTCCTCTCCCTCTCCTTCTTCCTCTCATTCTCCTTGACTCCAGTCTGAGTTAGATAGATTATGTGTAGCAGGCACCAGACATGGCTGTTTGACAGGCTCCTTACCCGCACGGTTGACTATGTAGCTAGCAGCATGGTTGACTACATAACTAGCAGCATGGTTGACTACATAACTAACAGCAGGGTTGACTACATAACTAGCAGCATGGTTGACTACGTAACTAGCAGCATGGTTGACTACGTAAATAGCAGCATGTAAATGTGGCTCATTTGGCCAATGTCCCTTGTGGTGCAGCCAGCACCATCCATCAACAAGGGACATTGGCCAAATGAGCCACATTTACTTGTCCTTAAAAACAGTGCTTCGATGTGTAGCATATGCAAAACCTTAGCCTATTCTTTAAATTGTTTTTTACTTTCCATAAACAATATTGTTGGTTCAGCTCTCGGAGATTTGATCACTTAATGCATCAGGGCATTGCATGTATAGGCCTATAGGCTTAGGAGTCCACTGTATGGTATTAATATAACATCTATATCAAGGAAGAGAGGCTAAGGGCTAGTCCCAGAGAGAGAGAGCTATGCCGGCGGCATGCATTTGTCAGATGGCTACTGCGTCTGCTACACAGATATAGGAGTACAGAAGGAGGCTTATTTGTTATTTATATTTTTTATAAAGATAGCATTATATTGCTAGATTCTAGGAGTAACTCTGTCCGCTAACTGTCTCACATGTCCTGTAAAAATTAAATCTTCCCGGTCACGTTGTGACTGAAACCCCATCCGTCTGTCTATGGGTGTGGCTGCTCACTAATGTTGCTAGTTATGTAGTCAACCATGTTGCTAGTTATGTAGTCAACCATGCTGCTAGTTATGTAGTCAACCATGCTGCTAGTTATGTAGTAAACCATGCTGCTAGTTATGTAGTAAACCATGCTGCTAGTTATGTAGTCAACCATGTTGCTAGTTATGTAGTCAACCATGCTGCTAGTTATGTAGTCAACCATGATGCTATTAATGTAGTCAGCCATGCTGCTAGTTATGTAGTCAACCATGCTGCTAGTTATGTAGTCAACCATGCTGCTAGTTATGTAGTCAACCATGCTGCTAGTTATGTAGTCAACCATGTTGCTAGTTATGTAGTCAACCATGCTGCTAGTTATGTAGTAAACCATGCTGCTAGTTATGTAGTCAACCATGCTGCTATTAATGTAGTCAGCCATGCTGCTAGTCATGTAGTCAACCATGCTGCTAGTTATGTAGTCAACCATGCTGCTAGTTATGTAGTCAACCATGCTGCTAGTTATGTAGTCAACCATGCTGCTATTAATGTAGTCAGCCATGCGGCTAGTTATGTAGTCAACCATGCTGCTAGTTATGTAGTCAACCATGCTGCTAGTTATGTAGTCAACCATGCTGCTAGTTATGTAGTCAACCATGCTGCTATTAATGTAGTCAGCCATGCTGCTAGTTATGTAGTCAACCATGCATCTAGTTATGTAGTCAACCATGCTGCTAGGTATGTAGTCAACCATGCTGCTAGTTATGTAGTCAACCATGCTGCTAGTTATGTAGTCAACCATGCTGCTAGTTATGTAGTCAACCATGCTGCTAGTTATGTAGTCAACCATGCTGCTATTAATGTAGTCAGCCATGCTGCTAGTTATGTAGTCAACCATGCATCTAGTTATGTAGTAAACCATGCTGCTAGTTATGTAGTCAACAATGCTGCTAGTTATGTAGTCAACCATGCTGCTAGTTATGTAGTCAACCATGCTGTTATGCAGTCAACCATGCTGCTAGTTATGTAGTAAACCATGCTGCTAGTTATGTAGTAAACCATGCTGCTAGTTATGTAGTCAACCATGCTGCTAGTTATGTAGTAAACCATGCTGTGTGTTATGTAGTCAACCATGCTGCTAGTTATGTAGTCAACCATGCTGCTAGTTATGTAGTCAACCATGCTGCTAGTTATGTAGTCAACCATGCTTCTAGTTATGTAGTCAACCATGCAGCTAGTTATGTAGTCAACCATGCTGCTAGTTTTGTAGTCAATCATGTAGACAGACAGACAGACAGACAGACAGACAGACAGACAGACAGACAGACAGACAGACAGACAGACAGACAGACAGACAGACAGACAGACAGACAGACAGACAGACAGACAGACAGACAGACAGACAGACAGACAGACAGACAGACAGACAGACAGACAGACAGACAGACAGACAGACAGACAGACAGACAGACAGACAGACAGACAGACAGGAACACATGGAGTCAATAGCTCTGATTTCCCCTGTCAGCTCTCTGGCAGGCACTGGTTTAAAGAGACATCAATCTGTGATGTCAGCACTTACCTAATGAACCGTCTCAGATGGATGGGCTCACTGGTCCGCTACACGCTCTAACTGTTTTAATGGACACACTAACCCTGTCTACCTGCCTCTATTGGGATGTTACTAGGAGATGCTGCCTTGGCCTCGCTAACGTGTGTGTGACACGTGTATGTTTGTACGTCATCGTCTCCTGTGGAACAGCAAAGATGTGTGTTTCTCTGTGTGTGTGAGAATGTCTGCATCTGTGTGTGCTTATATATGCACGTGTGTGTATGTGTTAGGAATGCTCTAAGAAAAGCAGCACCAGGGTGGCTCTATCTCCACACCTCCACAGATGTCACAGCTCCCACAATGCATCTGTCTCTATGGCGACAGCAGCGGTGGTACAGCAGCGTGAGATGCAGTACAATCAGATTAGTTCCATTCCCTTTGATCGTCCCCTGAATGCCAGCGCATCCGTCACCTCTCACCATGTGACACTTCAGAGAGGCTCACACACCTAATTGAGCAGAATAAATATATTATATTGTGATAAGTGTTGTGATTGTAACAAATTGTACTGCATGACTGACACAAATCACAGCATTAGCGCTGTCTCTCTCTTATCCTCTCCTATAATAAACACGGGGGGCCTGGATGGAGGGCAGGGTGAAGGGATCCAGATTTACCGACTTAACCATTCAGAAAGTCATTTCATCCAACCACCTCTCATCGCCCATTTCCTCTCGCTGCATGAGAAACATCATCTTTCCACAGGAGCCATAATTTACAGACGGCTTCACCCTCCTCCCGGGGTCTGTCTGTGATCTCCACCAGAGGGATAGAGGTAGAGGGATAGAGAGGTAGAGGGATAGAGAGGTAGAGGGATAGAGAGGTAGAGAGAGGTAGAGAGAGGTAGAAAGAGAGAGAGATATATGAAGGAGAGGAATAGCGAGACACAGAGGAATAGAGAGAGAGAGGAGAGGAAGTAGGAGGGTGTGGCTGACGTGTTAATCAGTGAATCAGCTCCGTCCACTAATGTGTGCCAGTGTAAATAAGGCCGTCATCTCCTGCTGTCACATACGCTGTGTTTCCAGCCCATTAGGCCCAGCTACCTCTGTGAGACGCAGCGCCTCGCTGGAGACTCATTTATGTGTCTATAGGCATCTGTGGCTGGTGATAGGGAGCCCACATGAAATTAATAGGAGACTGGGTGCTGCCAGCAAGCCAGTCCTGTCACACACAAGCACGGACAGAAACGCACACATACACACACAGACATGCACATATCTACGCACACTTACACACACGTGAGTACGAACACACACACACTCACACACAGTGCTTTTATGTGCGTGGGGTAAACTAACCTTTGCAGTAAAGATTTAGCAGCTTTATTGGTTTAGGAAATGGCTGTAATTAAGGATAATTCATAATGGCTGCTTCTTCCCTCTGCGGTATTAAAAAGGGGCCGGCCTAGGTGCGTTAGAGCAGTAAAATAGAGAGAGACAGGCCTCTGCCAGCTGTACAGAGGATGTCAACCAAACTCCAGTCTAATGACCATTTCACACATCACGCCTGCCTGCCTGCCTGCCTGCCTGCCTGCCTGCCTGCCTGCCTGCCTGCCTGCCTGCCTGCCTGCCTGCCTGCCTGCCTGCCTGCCTGCCTGCCTGCCTGCCTGCCTGCCTGCCTGCCTGCCTGCCTGCCTGCCTGCCTGCCTGCCTGCCTGCCTGCCTGCCTGCCTGCCTGCCTGCCTGCCTGCCTGCCTGCCTGCCTGCCTGCCTGCCTGCCTGCCTGCCTGCCTGCCTGCCTGCCTGCCTGCCTGCCTGCCTGCCTGCCTGCCTGCCTGCCTGCCTGCCTGCCTGCCTGCCTGCCTGCCTGCCTGCCTGCCTGCCTGCCTGCCTGCCTGCCTGCCTGCCTGCCTGCCTGCCTGCCTGCCTGCCTGCCTGCCTGCCTGCCTGCCTGCCTGCCTGCCTGCCTGCCTGCCTGCCTGCCTGCCTGCCTGCCTGCCTGCCTGCCTGCCTGCCTGCCTGCCTGCCTGCCTGCCTGCCTGCCTGCCTGCCTGCCTGCCTGCCTGCCTGCCTGCCTGCCTGCCTGCCTGCCTGCCTGCCTGCCTGCCTGCCTGCCTGCCTGCCTGCCTGCCTGCCTGCCTGCCTGCCTGCCTGCCTGCCTGCCTGCCCTGCCTGCCTGCCTGCCTGCCTGCCTGCCTGCCTGCCTGCCTGCCTGCCTGCCTGCCTGCCTGCCTGCCTGCCTGCCTGCCTGCCTGCCTGCCTGCCTGCCTGCCTGCCTGCCTGCCTGCCTGCCTGCCTGCCTGCCTGCCTGCCTGCCTGCCTGCCTGCCTGCCTGCCTGCCTGCCTGCCTGCCTGCCTGCCTGCCTGCCTGCCTGCCTGCCTGCCTGCCTGCCTGCCTGCCTGCCTGCCTGCCTGCCTGCCTGCCTGCCTGCCTGCCTGCCTGCCTGCCTGCCTGCCTGCCTGCCTGCCTGCCTGCCTGATTACACCTATGCAGCCATACATGTCAAACACATCCATACAGGTACTCACTGATATACACATAAAACACATATTTTGCCTCCATAACAAATATCTCAAGGTCGTGGATATGTCATCAATCTCTAGAAACGCTGCAGTAACTCCCATTGAAAGAATATACCATGGTTATCTCCCTGGGCCATGTGGACCCAGTCTCAGTGAGACAGCCAGGGCCCAGCCCCCTGCTCAGCCCCAATATGAGGCCCCGTGTCTGGGTGCACCCCACTGTTCCCCTTTCCCCACGGACACCCCACTGGAGGCTAACACGGAACCAGCCAGCAGATGGATCGATATTTCCACAGATGCTGCCAGCTCCTCTCAGCCATTACTACTGATGAATAATGGAGGATAACCCCATACACCACACATATCCCCCCAACACACTCACACATGCACCCACACACACACAAATTTGAATTTGAATTCAGAGTAGAGCGCTACTCCAGTCAGACAACAACCCACATATAATTACCCACGACAACAACACAACTGTATGTAACCGAGAGAGCACTAGAGAGTGGACTTGTGGGTCACTACACTACACACTGATTCAATTAGCTGACTGACAGAGACACCAAAGACTGCCATTATTGTGTGAGGCATAGCTACAAGCCTCTTACATGGACAACAACAAATCTCAAAAAACCCAATCAATTACTGAATAACAACATGTCTGAGATGTGATTTCCGTGCTGGGCCGTTGATGTCTTTCACGCCAGCATTGATTACCCTCCTTGTAATGTTTTCTGTTAATTCTGTTCGCCCCCACACAAAATCTATACGTTGTGCATCCGTAGGCAGGCATCCCGGTGGTTTAAAGGCTGCCTCAGCTCTACAGACGGACAATCACTGTCAATCTAGCTAATGACCAAGAGGCTTCTGCTGCTGAGGAAAGAGGGAGGCCCAGGGAACAGCAACATGAAGCAGAATAAATGGGATGGATAGTAGCACCTTCATGCTAATCAACAGTGGAATAAAGTATATAAATTAATCCTCGTCTGCAGTAACTCAAAGTGCTGACTTTTCAATGACACTTTTGTTGGATCAAAAAGAATTGTTGCTACTGATCAACCAGGGAAAATTCATGTAAGGATGGTGAAAAGTTGGAATATATTACTGTATGTCAGGGTGAAAAAGTACAATGGTTACCCTCCGAAAACGGTCATTTTAACAATGCATGCCACAAAACAAAATGTCCCCAAGGTTTTTGCTCAATAAAGACAGAGAGAGAAAGAGAGAGTGAGTGAGAACCTCTCCTCCTGTGAGGTGCTGTATCGCTGTGTATCACAGTGTCTGTCTGTCTGTCTGTCTGTCTGTCTGTCTGTCTGTCTGTCTGTCTGTCTGTCTGTCTGTCTGTCTGTCTGTCTGTCTGTCTGTCTGTCTGTCTGTCTGTCTGTCTGTCTGTCTGTCTGTCTGTCTGTCTGTCTGTCTGTCTGTCTGTCTGTCTGTCTGTCTGTCTGTCTGTCTGTCTGTCTGTCTGTCTGTCTGTCTGTCTGTCTGTCTGTCTGTCTGTCTGTCTGTCTGTCTGTCTGTCTGTCTGTCTGTCTGTCTGTCTGTCTGTCTGTCTGTCTGTCTGTCTGTCTGTCTGTCTGTCTGTCTGTCTGTCTGTCTGTCTGTCTGTCTGTCTGTCTGTCTGTCTGTCCACTACATTACATGAGCCTCAGGTTGTAGTGTAGCAAAGGAGATTGGATCAGACCTGCAGTCCAGTGGGTGTTACACACTCAGATAAATGACAAAGTGAAGGTAGAGAGAGAGCGAGTGCAAGCTGGAGAGGGAGAGAGAGTGCAAGCTGGAGAGGGAGAGAGAGTGCAAGCTGGAGAGTGCAAGCTGGAGAGAGAGAGCTGGAGAGAGTGGGGAGAGAGCTGGAGAAAGAGCTCTGGAGAAAGAGAGCTGGAGAGAGAGAGCTGGAGAGAGTGGGGAGAGAGCTGGAGAAAGAGATCTGGAGAGAGAGAGCGGGAGAGAGTGCAAGATCGAGAGGGAGAGAGAGTGCAAGCTGGAGAGGGAGAGAGAGTGCAAGCTGGAGAGTGCAAGCTGGAGAGAGAGAGCTGGAGAGAGTGGGGAGAGAGCTGGAGAAAGAGCTCTGGAGAGAGAGAGCTGGAGAAAGAGCTCTGGAGAGAGAGCTGGAGAGAGAGAGCTGGAGAGAGTGGGGAGAGAGCTGGAGAAAGAGAGCTGGAGAGAGAGAGCTGGAGAGAGTGGGGAGAGAGCTGGAGAAAGAGATCTGGAGAGAGAGAGCGGGAGAGAGTGCAAGCTCGAGAGGGAGAGAGAGTGCAAGCTGGAGAGTGCAAGCTGGAGAGAGAGAGCTGGAGAGAGGGGGAGAGAGAGGGAGAGAGAGAGAGCGAGAGCGAGACAGAGAGTAGCCTAAAGATGTGACTTAACTAATTAGATGAGAGGCCGGACAGAGCCGGTTGGAGCATGCAAGCTGACAGACAGTATTAGACTATAACCTGAGAAAGTAGAGGTGACGGAGAGACAGGGGGAGGGAGAAAGAGAGAGAGAGATGGAGGACAGAGGAAAAGGAGGGTGGGGTGAGGGGGTTCTGTGTCACTTTATCAAATTTCTCCCTGGCACCTGGTAACAGGGGTGGAGGAAAGCAAAGCAAGGAGGGCAGCGTGTAAAGCTGAGTGAAAACACAGAACACAGCAGCGCTCTAATACCTTTCATAAAGAGAAAAGCCTCTTCCACCCATGATTAAATACAACCTGAGGGCCCAAAAAGTGGGCCCCATGTTGCAGGGGTTGGTGTGTGTGTGTGGCAGGTTGACAAGGGTAAAAGCAATTTGTGGAGAACTTGTTCTGTGAGTGAAGTGATGGGGGCATGCTAGGTCTGCACACCATCGCACACCATCGCCTGGCCTAGCACACTGAAACACGCTGATGGGATGAAGCTAATGTACTATGCTGCCACACAGCCAAAATTAATGTTGTCATCAGCAGCTGAACATGGAGACTTGACTTAAAGATGGGATTGGAGGGCAGCAGAGCGGAAAGGCCCCCCAGAGCAGAGCTGACTGATTTAAAACCAAAACATCAGATATAGTGAGGCCTAACACAAGACATGACAGAAAAGCCAATGACACTAGAGTGTGTTACTGCAGCCCCTCTGTCCCTGCTCATCCCTGAGAGAGAGAGAGAGAGAGAGAGAGAGAGAGAGAGAGAGAGAGAGAGAGAGAGAGAGAGAGAGAGAGAGAGAGAGAGAGAGAGAGAGAGAGAGAGAGAGAGAGAGAGAGAGAGAGAGAGAGAGAGAGAGAGAGAGAGAGAGAGAGAGAGAGAGAGAGAGAGCGAGAGAGCGAGAGAGAGATCGACAGAGAGGGGGAGAGAGAGATCGACAGAGAGGGGGAGAGAGAGATCGACAGAGAGGGGACATCATCAGTGTCAGGGGATCCCTCTGTTCCCCTCCCTGATTTCATTGATCTAATAGAAGATAATGAGACAGACGGAAGAGCCGGCCCTGGTCCCTCTCTGGCACTAAGCAGGCCTCAGGCCCTCAGGGGCCCATCCACCCCTACCTCCACCCCACCTCAGCAGCCGTAGCAATAAGAGTAAAGGCATAAACGAAGGAGTCTATTTGAGCTGAGAGTGATGGCTAGCTTGTTGCTTATCGCCAGCCAATAAATCTCCATGCAGAGAGAGGCGAGAGATGAGGAGCGCTTATCTCATCAGAGCACCACTGATGCCTCTCTGTCTGACGGAGTGATGCCACCACCGCCGAGCCGCTCGCCGAACGCCACTCAGCGCCTGATTGATCACGGCAAGGGAAAGGAGGGAAGGAGGGAGGAGAAGTTTTGTGGCGGAATAAAACAATAATGAGAGAGGAGGGGGAATGAAAAAATGAAATAAAACAAAACATTGAAAAGCAGAAAGCAAAGAGGGTGAAGGGAGGGAGATAATGCAGAAATATAGAGAGCACGCAAACAGAAAGTTTTTAAGGTTTTCCAGAGAAAACAAGGGAGGCTTTGGCGTGAGGTGACGCAATAAACAAATAAAAACACCAGGGCCTGCAGGGGGAAAAACTCTCTCTGGTGAGTTTGGGGCGGGAGGCGGAAGGTAGTGAGGCAAATTGCGCTTGACAGGTGGATTGTGTGGATTGTGTGGGATTCAGCAGGTTTCCGGGGCTGGTACAGGAGGAGAGAGAAGGATGCAAGCCAGAAAACACATCTAACTGAAACAAGTACCCTGTGCCCCACTGTCTGCCTGGTTACTGGTTACTGGAACCTGTTCATGTGAATACTGTACAGGGCTGGGCCATCATTAGAAGCTGTGTAGTTATCTCCACGACTCAGTACAGTGTGTAAGGAGTGTCCTATTGGGAGGCAGTGTGAGGCATCACATCTACAGTGCCTTGCGAAAGTATTCGGCCCCCTTGAACTTTGCGACCTTTTGCCACATTTCAGGCTTCAAACATAAAGATATAAAACTGACTTGATTACACACAGGTGGATTGTATTTATCATCATTAGTCACTTAGATCAACATTGGATCATTCAGAGATCCTCACTGAACTTCTGGGGAGAGTTTGCTGCACTAAAAGTAAAGGGGCTGAATAATTTTGCACGCCCAATTTTTCAGTTTTTGATTTGTTAAAAAAGTTTGAAATATCCAATAAATGTCGTTCCACTTCATGATTGTGTCCCACTTGTTGTTGATTCTTCACAAAAAATACAGTTTTATATCTTTATGTTTGAAGCCTGAAATGTGGCAAAAGGTCGCAAAGTTCAAGGGGGCCGAATACTTTTGCAAGGCACTGTATGTCTGGGTCTGATGAATCAGTCTAATGCAGGGCACGGCCGGTCTTATCCTGTCGACGGCCAGGGAAACGTTCATACCACATCGAATCATAACTGAGAGCGGGGCTCGGGCACGTGGCAATCCAGGCCTAATATGGTGTTATTGCTGGGTGCTCAGCCCCCCTCTGCTCCCTCCTCACCTCCGCTCCTGTCTGTTTGTCCTGGGTTTGAGCACCAGATCCACCCATCCCCCCTCCACAGTCACACAGTACCCGGCTCTGCCACGACCCAGCCGGAGAGGCATCAAAGGTGGAAATGATCAGCGCTGTGACCCCTCTGCTTCAGCCACTGGTGATGAATAGCTGGCCCCAGTAACACAGGCAGATTACCCCCATAAGAGGTTTTTAGAGGGGCGGAGGGCAGGTTAGGAGGGGGTCTGATAAATGACAGGTTTATCTAACCGCTTTCTCCAGAGAGTCACCGTGGGGAGGAACAATAAAGAGGCTGGAGGGGGAGATGACTGACTGGGAGAATTATGTCAGAGCGATTGTCAATCATGGTGGTGGGCAGGCGATGGGTGGCGTTGAGCGGTGGTGGTGGGGTGGCGGCCAGGCGCTGTGCTCTCCCTACTCTCCTCTCTCATATGGTCGTCTGAATTAGTGTGGTGACGAGGGGGTGGTGGGGTGGGGGGACAGACGGGTATAATATTCTCATCACTCTTCACTCAGCTCGGCAGCTCAGCTCGGCAGGCTGCGTCAATCGTCTACCCTGGCCCACGGCGGTGCTCAGCCCAGCCAGCCACCACGCATCACACCCAGCAAATATTCCTTAACCACCATTTTTCATATTTCCCTGTATGCATAAGGAGATGAAAAATCATCCCATCATTTGTATTGTCTGACTGAGGTTATACACAAATATTAGTTTATCTACTCCACCTAAGATTGCCTCCCTAAGCAAGACGGATTGGTCTTTGAGAGTGGGCAATATTCCCAGGAACATATTCAGTCCATCTTTTATGTGCTGCAATTCAATTGTTCAGCTCCAGGTATGAGATGCTGCCGTTTCAATTCAATGGTTCAGCTCCAGGTATGAGCTGCTGCCGTTTCAATTCAATGGTTCAGCTCCAGGTATGAGCTGCTGCTGTTTCAATTCAATTTTTCAGCTCCAGGTATGAGCTGCTGCCGTTTCAATTCAATGGTTCAGCTCCAGGTATGAGCTGCTGCCGTTTCAATTCAATGGTTCAGCTCCAGGTATGAGCTGCTGCCGTTTCAATTCAATTGTTCAGCTTCAGGTATGAGCTGCTGCCGTTTCAATTCAATGGTTCAGCTCCAGGTATGAGCTGCTGCCGTTTGAAGAAGACAGGCTCCATAAAACTAAACACCCAATCGAGTCAGTGATTCGCTTATTATTTGCAATACGCTTTAATTGCAAGGCAATTTGTGGCGTGGTAAATGTATAGTCCTGAATGCGAAACGATCCCCCATGCAGAGCAAAAACAGCCCTGGCATCTAATCTTCATATTCATTCACTCTGCATTTATTGAACAATTATGGAAAATGGATATTAAAGCAAAACAAGTATAGGAACGAATGAGGAGAGAAAAACCAATAACATTCCAACTAAAGGGCTGCATGGATTTCTGTAGCCGCTCTGTGTCCCTCTCTCTTCAGATAGATAGAAAAAGGGAGCGCGGGTGAGATCAAAACAAATTGAGAGAGAAACAGAAAGGATGGAGAGAACAAGGAGGGGGAAGAGGAGTTCTAGGTCAGAAACCACTCTGTGATTATCCTCCACCCAGTCAAGTGTAAAACTCATTAGACAATGCATAATGCCTTTAATCAAATCAATGACAGCGGTAACTCCAGACTGATAGCTCCCATCAAAACGTACACAAAGCATGGACAATTTCTCATTTACTTATAAAAATAAGTGGCTTTGGATCAATATCATGGAGGAAAAAGTAAACAGGGAAAACAATATAGAAAGAGGGAAAGGAGAATAATGAAAGTAGCTCTCATCACTATTCTCATACTACTGTGACTAACATTGGTGGTTAGTAGTGATCATACTAATAAAAGATAACTAGAAATATATTGAATGTAAAATACACAATGGTGAAGATGAATTCATATGACAATAGGATGCATGAATAGATACAGTATAGTGTCAAATGGGAGAGGTGGCCAACTGGCCAAACATAGGACAGAACAACTCTTCATCCTTACTTCCTCTTCACACAATCTCCTCTCCAGCAAGGTGCTGACAGACTGGGAAGCGGGTGGGCTGATGTGTTTTGGGTAATTACATGGGGGGGGGGGTTTGGTGCAGGGGTACAGATGTTGGGCTGCTGAGGACCCTTACCAGGACGATGCTGAGCAGTAGAGCGCAAATAACCCTGCAGCTGCCTCCCTCTCCTCTCCTACCTCTAAGTACCCTTCTTTGTTAGGGTGTGGGCCTTCATTTTTTACTGGTGACAGCAATGTTACTTGAGTTATTTTGTGGCATCTGGTTCATGGTGGTGGTGGGGGTGGTGGTGGGGGGGGGTGTATGTCAAAAAGAAAAAACGCACACAGGACGCACTTTAATTAATTGCGAGGAGATTACATGGTCTTCCAACCGTGTCGTCTGTCATCAGAGCCCATTACACACTTCTATTAGATGTTTCTCCACAGTGTCAGCTGTCATTTGAAGGGGAATCTTGGTGGAGAATCAGCAAGCAAAGTGAAAGCCTTTAATGGGGACAGATACTTGAGTTAAGTTCATCAGAGCTGAGTGAGGCAGAAAGTGAAACTCCACAATGCCACGGGCACAATTAGCAGGAAGTCATCTGTAAACAAATGAGCCTTGGTGGAGCGTCGAGCGAACGCAGCCCATTTCATGGTGTGTCAGTCACTCATGTCGGTGACACCGATGCCAGGGCCACCACTGTCCTCAGGGCTATTGTGGCTCTGTCTCATCCAGGGCCTAGACCAACTATTGGTCTTCATTTGAGCTGGAAAAGCTTTATTTTCATTGCGGAGCAATGAGGTGTCTTTGTATGAGTGCAGAGCGCGGCACAATCCATCTTCCACCAGTGGAGTTAACAGGACAGAAACCAATGCAGCCGCTACTCGGCGCAGAACATTACCAGTGTATGGTCTCATCATTCATCTGGCCTGTCATTAGACACTACTCACCACACCGCCTCGGAGAAAGAGAGAGATCAGGGAACCGCTACCTACGAGAGTCAACATGGTGTCACAGACAATACTGCCCCCTCTGAAACAACACACACTGTGTAACAGGAAGTATCATTTCCCTATCCACTGGTACTTAACTCCCTAAAAATCACTACCATCAAAGATGATCTATTATATTGACAAGATAGTCGAGTGGCTCGATCTAACAATCGAAATACATTTTGCCCTCAAAGATGGAAGGCAGGCGGGAGGAGGCGAGATCATGTGGGACCAGTCTAGCCAATGAGAGAGCAGATATGCGTGTGTTCTCTCTGCTTCTGCATGGTAAGCGGTACTGGTGCATCAAGTCTGACACTAACAGGATATGCTGAACAGCTTCTATCCCCAAGTCATAAGACTGTTAAGTAGCTAACAAAATGGATACATGGACTTGTATTTTCTTTTTGCACTGTCTCTATGCACAATCACAGGACTCAGTCACGCACACTGACAGTCCAACACACACACACACCCACTCACTTAATTTGCTCACACACACATGACATGCACACACATTTATACTGACTTTACACACACGCACATACAACTATCATATCATGTACACTGCTGCTACTCTGTTTATCATATATCCTGAATCCTAGACACCGGAACATAATAACAAATCATTTGTAGACAGCAAATTGACAGAAAGAAGCACCAACATAAATAATATTTGACAAAAACATAATAATTTACAAATGTAGTCATTTTAGCAGACACTCTCATCCAGAGCAACTTAGTGCATATATTTTTCATACTTTTTCATACATATATCTCTCTATTATGTGTGTGAATATTTGAAACAGATTTCCAAAATGAAAATCGCTTGAGCTGATTTGCTGTTGTTTTTATAGTACAAATAAAAATATAACATTTTGCTCATAAAACTTGCGGGGCATTTCACTGTGCACAATACATTAAAACTTGAACAGACAGGCAAAAAAATGTGTTATTGTTGTTGTTCCTGAAATGCCACGTGCGTCCACTTATACAAGTGCATCTGTTACAACCTAATAATGACAAAACCTACAGTTGAAGTGGGAAGTTTAGGTTGGAGTCATTAAAACTCCTTTTTCAACCACTCCACACATTTCTTGTTAACAAACTATAGTTTTAGGACATCTACTTAGGACATCTACTTTGTGCATGACAAGTAATTTTCCTAACAATGGTTTACAGACAGATTATTTCACTTATAATTCACTATATCACAATTCCAGTGGGCCAGAAGTTCACATACACTAAGTTGACTGCGCCTTTAAACAGCTTAGAAAATTCCAGAAAATTATGTGATGGCTTTAGAAGCTTCTGATGGGCGAATTGACATAATTTGAGTCAATTGGAGGTGTACCTGTGGATGGATTTCAATGCCTACCTTCAAACTCAGCGCCTCTTTGCTTGACAACATGGGAAAATCGAAAGAAATCAGCTAAGACCTCAGAAAAACAAGTGTAGACCTCCACAAGTCTGGTTCATCCTTGGGAGCAATTTACAAATGCCTGAAGGTACCACGTTCATCTGTACAAACAATAGTACGCAGGTATAAACACCATGGGACCACGCAGCCATCATAACGCTCAGGAAGGAGACGCGTTCTGTCTCCTAGAGATGAACGTACTTTGGTGCGAAAAGTGCAAATCAATTCCAGAACAAAAGCAAATGACCTTGTGAAGATGCTGGAGGAAACAGGTACAAAAGTATCTATATCCACAGTAAAATGAGTCCTATATTGACATAATCTGAATGACCGCTCAGCAAGGAAGAAGCCACTGCTCCAAAACTGCCATAAACAAGCCAGACTATGGTTTGCAACTGCACATGGGGACAAAGATCGTACTTTTTGGAGAAATGTCCTCTGGGGTCTGATGAAACAAAAATAGAACTGTTTGGCCATAATGACCATCGTTATGTTTGGAGGGAAAAGAGGGAGGCTTGCAAGCCGAAGAACACCATCCCAGCATCATGTTGTGGGGGTGCTTTGCTGCAGGAGGGACTGGTACACTTCACAAAATAGATGGCATCATGAGGTAGAACAATTATGTGGAGATATTGATATATCTTCCAAATGGACAGTGACCCCAAGCATACTTCCAAAGTTGTGGCAAAATGGCTTAAGGACAACAAAGTCAAGGTATTGGTGTGGCCATCACAAAGTCCTGAACTCAATAATATAGAACATTTGTGGGTAGAACTGAAAAAGCGTGTGCGAGCAAGGAGGCCTACAAACCTGACTCAGTTACACCAGCTCTGTCAGGAGGAATGGGCCAAAATGCACCCATCTTATTGTGGGAAGCTTGTAGAAGGCTACCTGAAACGTTTGACCCAAGTTAAACTATTTAAAGGCAATGCAACCAAATACTAATTGAGTGTATGTAAACTTCTGACCCACTGGGAATGTGATGAAAGAAATAAAAGCTGAAATAAATCACTCTACTATTATTCTGACATTTATATTCTTAAAATAAAGTGGAGATCCTAACTGACCTAAGACGGGGAATTCTTACTAGGATTAAATGTCAGAAATTTTGTAAAACTGAGTTTAAATGTAGTTGGCTAATGTGTATGTATACATCTAACTTCAACTGTATATTAGAATAAATAAGACTCACGTAGCAAATTATCAATTACATTTTTTGTTGAACAAATTCAACACTCATTGACCTCCATTCACTTCGTAGTCTTATTTTAATGGACAGATTTTGTGCGGAGTAAACTCTCTGGCTTTTCCTCTTACTCTCTGCTACCATAGAGAACACAGTGTTACAGACTGTACGGACAGTACGATATCATAATCAAAAACATAGTGTTAAAGACAATACTGCCCCCTCAGAAACATTTAGCAACACACACTACACTATCTGGGCCCGTGTTACAGGACATATAATTCCACTATCTACTGGTGCTACACTCCCTAAAAATCCCAAGTTACTATGTTAACACTGTCTGTAACAGTGTATGTGTGTTCACCAGATCATTCTGTCCCGTTCCCATGTCACCCACAGGACCACAGTGGAAGTGTGTGACAGACCATAGTGTATCTTTTACTTCCTGGTTCTTAACGGGTTCCTACCACCACAGCTGTTAAAGAGGGGAACGACGACAAATGTCTAATGGGCAACATTTGGGGAAGGATAAATAATACATTGTAATTCATACACAGCCTCATAACCTAGGGTCTAATTGGCCACACGTACTGTTAAAACTAGGGAGGGCGATGGGAACCCGCTTCACTTAGGTAGGAGACGTCACGTACATAACTTTACAACATCAGACAGCATTAAAAGTGGTAAGGGAGAGCGGTGAGGTCTGGTGAGCAGAGGCTGCTGGGAAGGAAGCCATGTCCCTGAGGGACCAGTACGTCTGCCACTCTCTCTCTCTCTCTCTCTCTCTCTCTCTCTCTGCTCTCGCTGCTCTCTCTCTCTCTCTCTCTCTCTCTCTCTCTCTCTCTCTCTCTCTCTCTCTCTCTCTCTCTCTCTCTCTCTCTCTCTCTCTCTCTCTCTCTCTCTCTCTCTCTCTCTCTCTCTCTCTCTCTCTCTCTCACTTTTCCCTGACTTTTCCCTCTCTCTGTCTCTCACTCTGCCTCTCTCTTTCTCCTCCTTTCTCTCCTTCTCCCACCAGCAGGCATCACCAGGGACAGCTGCTCACCAGGCCCCCAGCCCGCCACCAGAGCCCCCCCAGGCACCAGGACCCAACCTAATTGGGCCCTTCACCTCTCCGCCAGCAAGCAACTGCACATTCCTGTCTCTGCCACAACGACAATTAAAGAAATGTAAAATAAACCTGGCATAATAAAAGAACAGCACAAACAAACAGGCAGCCCAG
>NC_060176.1:6386706-6426706 GCF_021184085.1 Oncorhynchus gorbuscha
ACCATTAAAACTAAATGAAGTGTTCATTAGCCGTGCCGACAGCGCTCTAAACTCCCACAGATCAAGGGCCGTTACAGTTAATGCTGCTCTCTCTCTCTGTTTGTTTAGCTCTGCCAGTGGGCATGAAAAAAACTAAAGTGGGTTTTTTCTCTCCACACCCCCCCACCCTTTCTTTTTCTTCCTCCATTTCCTCTACTCTCTCCCCCAAGTTCTGTCTTTCTCCTTTTCTCTCCACCACCCCTTCTCTCTCTTCTCCTCCCCTGGTGGGGACTGTCTCCAGCTGTGTCGTCCCAGTCGTCCTCTAAGCCACAGAAGAGGGGAGAGTGTAACAGAGTGTGTCAGAAGATAGGCAGGGGAGAGAAGTGAGATGGCACGACACTGGAAGGTACTGGAATAAAGAACCGTCACATGTCCCATTTTCTGCCCTGTGTGTGTGTGTGTGTGTGTGTGTGTGTGTGTGTGTGTGTGTGTGTGTGTGTGTGTGTGTGTGTGTGTGTGTGTGTGTGTGTGTGTGTGTGTGTGTGTGTGTGTGTGTGTGTGTGTGTGTGTGTGTGTGTGTGTGTGTGTGTGTGTGTGTGTGTGTGTGTGTGTGTGTGTGTGTACTCTGTGGTGGAGCAGGAGTCACTGTGATGGGGAGACCAAACGGAGCTTTAAGTCCTGATTGCTTCACATTCTGAAGTTCTCTTAAAGTTTCCTTCCCTTTCATTACGTTCTTCATTTTATCCTCTTTAAACACACTGCCAGAGTAACTTTAGAAAGGCAAAAAGAGAAGCTGGGCTTCATTTGAAAATTTTATTATAAGGTTTTGATTCTTTAATGAAAAAATTGTGCCAAAATTGGATAGAATATGAAGTAAACTATCCATTTATCTTCTTGAATATTTGAGTGTAATAGGCAGAGTTATTATGCTCATGACACAGAACAGACCTTTACATTGACAGAGCTTTTTTATGTCAAATACATGGGACTTCTCTTTCAGCAGTTTAAATGAAGCCTGAAAATCACTTGGCAGGCATTATTTTCTCATTAATCCACACTTAAGATTTTTTTATGAAATATTTAGAAAAATAAAAAAGTGTTATTTTATTTTCATTCTTCAGTAATGCTATGCGTGAGAGCGAGAATAATGGCTCTCATTTAGGAGCTGAATTAAAAGAAAGAGCTGTGTGCAAGGAAAGTTGTGAAAACTGTAATATGCCACCTCATAACAACTGAATGTTTTTTCCCCCAACATCTAATTATTTTTCATAACCTCAAGCAGTGTATCTGTAATATCACTGTGTTCTGTTCTGACCTGTCTGTCTATCCCTGACACCATTTTAATCCCCGTCCTACCCCCCTCGACACACACAAACCCCCCCCTTCTTGACACTCGACTTCTCCGAAAATTCAGTAGTTGAGCTGAATTACAGGAGTTACTACAAATTAAGTTTAACTCCAAGTTGCAGGGTTTGGTATGAAGATTGATGTTGGACACAGTACACTTCTGAAATCCGAGGCTGCAATTACAATCCAGTGTAATTATCTCTGCCCATTAATAGCAGCAGATAGCTTGTCACAATCAGGTCTGCACATAATTAATCACTAGTTACTTTCCTCCACCTCTACCTCCATCTCTCTGCCCCTTCATCCACCCCCCACTCTCCCTCCATCTCTCTGCCCCTTCATCCACCCCCCACTCTCCCTCCCTCCCTACCTCCATCTCTCTGCCCCTTCATCCACCCCCACTCTCCCTCCCTCCCTCCCTCCATCTCTCTGCCCCTTCATCCACCCCCCACTCTCCCTCCATCTCTCTGCCCCTTCATCCACCCCCACTCTCCCTCCCTCCATCTCTCTGCCCCTTCATCTACCCCCCACTCTCCCTCCCTCCATCTCTCTGCCCCTTCATCCACCCCCACTCTCCCTCCATCTCTTTGCCCCTTCATCCACCCCCACTCTCCCTCCCTCCCTCCCTCCCTCCCTCCATCTCTCTTCCCCTTCACCCCCCCCCGCTCTCCCTTCCTCCCTCCTTCAATCTCTCTGTCCCTTCATCCACCCCCGCTCTCCCTCCCTCCCTCCATCTCTCTGCCCCTTCAACCACCCACCACCCTCCCTCCCTCCCTCCCTCCATCTCTCTGCCCCTTCATCCACCCCCACTCTCCCTCCCTCCCTCCCTCCATCTCTCTGCCCCTTCATCCAACCCCCACTCTCCCTCCCTCCCTCCATCTCTCTGCCCCTTCATCCACCCCCCACTCTCCCTCACTCCCTCCATCTCTCTGCCCCTTCATCCACCCCCCACTCTCCCTCCCTCCCTCCATCTCTCTGCCCCTTCATCCACCCCCACTCTCCCTCCATCTCCCTGCCCCTTCATCCACCCCCCACTCTCCCTCCCTCCCTCTCTCTGCCCCTTCATCCACCCCCACTCTCCCTCCCGCCCTCCCTCCATCTCTCTGCCCCTTCAACCACCCCCCACTCTCCCTCCCTCCCTCCCTCCCTCCATCTCTCTGCCCCTTCATCCACCCCCCACTCTCCCTCCATCTCTCTGCCCCTTCAACCACCCCCGCTCTCCCTCCCTCCCTCCATCTCTCTGCCCCTTCAACCACCCCCCGCTCTCCCTCCCTCCCTCCATCTCTCTGCCCCTCCAACCACCCCCCACTCTCCCTCCCTCCCTCCCTCCCTCCCTCCATCCTCTGTGGGCTGTGTTCAATGTAAAACAGGCCTCTGGACAAGTCCCTGTGGTAGAACTAAATGTGCAACACTGTCAGGGCTTACAGGACAAAGTGAAAAGCCTTCCTTATTGACAACACATCACTGGCCAGTAATGGAGGAGTTCACCATAATTGCTCAATCCTAAACTCACATACAGTATAAGTAGGCTTACACAAACCATACACAGTCCAACCCCAACACATCATTCCCTCCACACACACAAACACCAGAACACCTCCTATGTGCCTCTCTTGTCTTTTGTTCAAAACATTTTCTGTATCAAGGTTTTTTCTGGATCAAAAACAGGATTAGGTGGTGGGCGTGACGAGGGGCATGGTGAGGGGCGTGGTGAGGGGCATGGTGAGGGGCGTGACGAGGGGCATGGTGAGGGGCGTGACGAGGGGCATGGTGAGGGGCGTGACGAGGGGCATGGTGAGGGGCATGGTGAGGGGCGTGGTGAGGGGCATGGTGAGGGGCGTGGTGAGGGGCATGGTGAGGGGCGTGACGAGGGCGTGGTGAGGGGCATGGTGAGGGGCGTGGTGAGGGGCATGGTGAGGGGCGTGGTGAGGGGCATGGTGAGGGGCGTGGTGAGGGGCATGGTGAGGGGCGTGGTGAGGGGCGTGGCGAGGGGCATGGTGAGGGGCGTGGTGAGGGGCATGGTGAGGGGCGTGGCGAGGGGCGTGGTGAGGGGCGTGGTGAGGGGCGTGGCAATGGCTGAAGCTAATTTCCTGCCATTCTATGCATTTTGCAATGGCTAGCGCTGTGTTCTTCTTATGCTCACACATTATCATTTAAATCAATATTTCTGAATTCATCATTTTTCTCTAGCTTTTATTTCAGTGATTCATAGTTCTCAAATATGTATTTAAAATATATATATATATTTTGTTGTTTAAGTTAACACTGAAAGCGTTCTTTACTTGAATATTACATTTTTTAAATCCAAAAGGTTTGATTTTTTGCAAAAAATAAATACAATAAATCAAGATATAGGTGGCCGGAAAAAATGCTTAGGCCAACCTCCCAAGACGACCTGCCCAGCACCGTACCTCCATTCATATCCTCACCTATCCCAACACACTGTATCTGCATCACTATCAAAACCTTCTTTCGCCTTCCTCCTCAATACCAAGTCAGAGTCCCTCTTCAACAAAGAAACTAACTCTAAACCCAAGGAGGCTGACGCCCAAACTTTCCCTCAGCTTATATCGCCTAAGACTTTCCCCAGCAGTCTCCTCACCTTCCATCAATGCCAAGCAGATCCTGTGGAGCTGCTCCCAGTCGGTATGATTTATAGAAGTTATTATAGCCCATTACAGAACAAAAACAGGAGAACATAGACCCACTTCACAACAACAGAGCCAGGCCAGATAATAGGGACATCCATAGGGACTCACATAACGTCGGTTGATGTCCGGCACGTCCCCCCTATCACCTATATAGTGCACACATTTTTTACCAGAGCCCTATGCTGGCCCCGGTCAAAAGTAGTGCCAAGCATAGGGAATAGGGTGCCATTTTGGACACAACCATTGTCTTTAATCTAATTCTACACATGGTTTCGTTTCAATTGGAATCAAAAACCCCATGTTAACAAACCATAACAGATCTCACTAATCCGCCCGGCAACAAAGAGATGGATGCATACAACACTCCAGGAAAGAGAGACACGCAAAGTCCTCCCTTCTCCTCCTTTCCCCAAGAATCATCATCCATCGCTCATTTACATATAAAACGCTTGCTGGAAGGTAAGGGCATATATTAAATCCATTATTGTTTGTTGTTGTCGTAAATAACTTTACATAATTGTGTTTTGGCATTATGCAGAGGGAGAGATGCAGCTCTCCAAGAGCAACTTAGTGATGAATCCCTCAGCTGGTGCTGCTGGCCATCCAGACTGCTGCTTTATACTGATAATGAAGGATGAAACAAATGAGGACACGTCAACGACAACAGCGCGGGCAGAGACACTGCTTCTATGACTGTCAGACAACGTTGTTGCTGTATGTGTGACCTTCTGGAGAGCAGCCACGTCCTCCATAAAACTACTGTAGTACTACAGTTACAACAGATTTCAGTCAACGTCACTCTGCTCTCCTCTGTCTTCTTTGACACACGTTCTCACTCAAACAAACAGCAATAATGTCAACGGTGTAAGTAAGGTAACCAGTTCTAATATTCCATCGTTGAAACCTTTTATTTACAAGGAAGTCATTTCATCAAAGCAACAATAATCCTTCCAGCAAGGCTGTCAACACAGTTGTTCAAGCATGTCCACTTTCCAGAGTACATGAACTATCTCTCAGTCCTCTGATGACAACCACATTACATCATGTTCACAATGATACCTTTCCAACTCCTCAGATAAACATCAATAAGCTCCAAGCCACTGGGGCTTTGGGTGACGCCTTTCTCATGTCACCTGTCCTGTGATGGATGACTTGAAATAGGCATCTTGCTCAATCAGACAAATGAATGACTTCTGAGGAATGAAGACCTATATGTTTGCAATGTGAATCAAAGGACTACACACACCAACCCCATAATCAGTCTGCTCCAGCTCTCAGGAACATGTAGAGGAAGGCTTTCCAAAACCACAGCCAGGGGAATTAGTTAGTACTAATGTGGCCTCTTTGCTACATCAAGCAGCATCAAGGTTAGTCACTGGATTAGTCCCAAATGGGACCCTATTCCCTATGTGGTGCACTACATTTGACCAGAGCCCTATGGGACCTGGTCAAAAGTAGTGCACTGCATAAGGAATAGGGTGCCATTTGGGACGCAGTACACTAACAACAGGCTCTGGTAATAAAGAGAGGAGAGGCATGTCAGTGCAGGAGGTCTGATTTGCTTAATCTTCATATCCAACATCCAGCACAGAACAGCCCTAATGATGGGAACTCAGGTTAGTACATCTGTTATTCACAGACACTTCGGGCCAAATAGAAAGGGGGAAGGATCAAAACATATTTCATTACATTCTTTAAGGTGAGCCAGGGAAGGCAAGGTGAGACAGGTAAGACAAGGCAAGGTGAGACAGGTAAGACAAGGCAAGGTGAGACAGGTAAGGCAAGGCAAGGTGAGACAGGTAAGGCAAGGCAAGGTGAGACAGGTAAGGCAAGGCAAGGTGAGACAGGTAAGGCAAGGCAAGGTGCGACAGGTAAGGCAAGGCAAGGTGAGACAGGTAAGACAAGGCAAGGTGAGACAGGTAAGGCAAGGCAAGGTGAGACAGGTAAGGCAAGGCAAGGTGCGACAGGTAAGGCAAGGCAAGGTGAGACAGGTAAGACAAGGCAAGGTGAGACAGGTAAGGCAAGGCAAGGTGAGACAGGTAAGGCAAGGCAAGGTGAGACAGGTAAGACAAGGCAAGGTGAGACAGGTAAGGCAAGGCAAGGTGAGACAGGTAAGGCAAGGCAAGGTGAGACAGGTAAGACAAGGCAAGGTGAGACAGGTAAGGCAAGGCAAGGTGAGACAGGTAAGGCAAGGCAAGGTGAGACAGGTAAGACAAGGCAAGGTGAGACAGGTAAGGCAAGGCAAGGTGAGACAGGTAAGACAAGGCAAGGTGAGACAGGTAAGACAAGGCAAGGTGAGACAGGTAAGGCAAGGCAAGGTGAGACAGGTAAGGCAAGGCAAGGTGAGACAGGTAAGGCAAGGCAAGGTGCGACAGGTAAGGCAAGGCAAGGTGAGACAGGCAAGGCAAGGTGAGCCAGGTAAGACAAGGCAAGGTGAGACAGGTAAGGCAAGGTGAGCCAGGTAAGGCAAGGTGAGCCATGTAAGGCAAGGCAAGGTGAGCCAGGTAAGGCAAGGTGAGCCAGGTAAGGCAAGGTGAGCCAGGTAAGGCAAGGCAAGGTGAGCCAGGTAAGGCAAGGTGAGCCAGGTAAGGCAAGGTGAGCCAGGTAAGGCAAGGTGAGCCAGGTAAGGCAAGGCAAGGTGAGCCAGGTAAGGCAAGGTGAGCCAGGTAAGGCAAGGTGAGCCAGGTAAGGCAAGGTGAGCCAGGTAAGGCAAGGCAAGGTGAGCCAGGTAAGGCAAGGCAAGGTGAGCCAGGTAAGGCAAGGTGAGCCAGGTAAGGCAAGGTGAGCCAGGTAAGGCAAGGCAAGGTGAGCCAGGTAAGGCAAGGCAAGGTGAGCCAGGTAAGGCAAGGTGAGCCAGGCAAGGCAAGGTGAGCCAGGTAAGGCAAGGTGAGCCAGGTAAGGCAAGGTGAGATAGGTAAGGCAAGGCAAGGTGAGCCAGGTAAGGCAAGGCAAGGTGAGCCAGGTAAGGCAAGGTGAGCCAGGTAAGGCAAGGTGAGCCAGGTAAGGCAAGGCAAGGTGAGCCAGGTAAGGCAAGGCAAGGTGAGCCAGGTAAGGCAAGGCAAGGTGAGCCAGGTAAGGCAAGGCAAGGTGAGCCAGGTAAGGCAAGGTGAGCCAGGTAAGGCAAGGTGAGCCAGGTAAGGCAAGGCAAGGTGAGACAGGTAAGGCAAGGCAAGGCGAGGCAGGGCTGCTAGGTTGATTACTATCTGAGACAGACACAGTAACTCACCCACCTCACTGACTTGCTGGGGCCCTTCTCAAGCCCCAGAGCCCCCGGAGGTTCTACTGTACAGCACACATGTGTAGGACTGGTAGAGAATACCTCCACCATCAACCACCCTGGGCCACTCCCTTTCAGCACCCTGCCACCTAGTGGTACAGAACGGTGTTACATATTCCGTGTTCTGACAGTGAGACTTTACTAACTAACCCATCCAGCTATGTTTCTGTTTGACTGCACATACAAAAGCCTCAGTGAGTTCTTTTATCATCCAGCCACATTCAGCTCAGTCCCATTCACAGATGTGAGTCTCAGTGTGTCTCACATATCATGTGTGTGCAGCCATGTCAGCGGCACCCACACATTAGCATGTTGTCATCATGAGTGTGTGGTGTGTGTGTGTGTGTTGTGTAAACTGTGGTGCAGGGTAGCGGTAATGAGGACTGATGGCTTTATGCTGCTGTATATTCCAGGAGGATGTCTTCTGACAGCTTCGGGAGACGATAAAGTAATAACTAATAATGTGCAAATAACGCTGTGTGCTGTATGACAACTGTGCCAAAGCACGCAAGGACTGGAGTGTGTGTGTCTGTGAAAGACAGAGAGAGGGGGGAATGAGAGAGGGGAGAGTGACAGAGCAGGGGGGGAGGCTTCCTTCCTTTCAAGTTTCAAACACAACCTGCAGTGAACACTTCAGACCTAATTCACCACCTCCAATAAACACACACGCAGAAAGAGAATATATAAAGTGTTAAACAATCACTGACTTTGAAAAAAGAAAAGGAGAAGTGGCCAAGCCTGGCTTCTCTCTTTCTACCATCAAAACCAGAAAGTGAAATGGGAATAAGGAGTGCCATGCCAGCAGGTACAGTACAGTAGCAGTGTAGGTGAAGCACTAAGGAGGGGACACAGAGGAGAAGCCTCCTTCTCTGCAGACCTGAGTGATCCTTCTTCAGGTTCTTCAACAGAGAGTCTCCTCTATAAATCATATGACTGCAGCAGGGAGACAGAGGAGAGTCTCACACTGGCAGAAGGATCACTATGCATACACTACAGTGATTTACTGTTCTCTACTGTCTCTACTGTGGATCAGGACTCAAAGCCTCTGACTCCTGACAGGGTCTTTGACTGGTGAGAGCATAACATTCCCATAGAAAAGCTAGAGACAGCAGAGCCCAGTGTAACTACAGCAGAGCCCAGTGTAACTACAGCAGAGCCCGGTGTAGCTACAGCAGAGCCCAGTGTAACTACTGTACAGCAGAGCCCAATGTAACTTCAGCAGAGCCCAGTGTAACTACAGCAGAGCCCAGTGTAACTACTGTACAGCAGAGCCCAGTGTAAATACAGCAGAGCCCAGTGTAACTACTGTACAGCAGAGCCCAGTGTAACTACAGCAGAGCCCAGTGTAGCTACAGCAGAGCCCAGTGTAACTACAGCAGAGACCAGTGTAGCTACAGCAGAGCCCAGTGTAGCTACAGCAGAGCCCAGTGTAGCTACAGCAGAGCCCAGTGTAGCTATAGCAGAGCCCAGTGTAACTACAGCTGAGCCCAGTGTAGCTACAGCAGAGCCAAGTGTAACTACTGTACAGCAGAGCCCAGTGAAGCTACAGCAGAGCCCAGTGTAACTGCAGCAGAGCCCAGTGTAACTACAGCAGAGCCCACTGTAGCTACAGCAGAGCCCATTGTAGCTATAGCAGAGCCCAGTGTAACTACAGCAGAGCCCAGTGTAACTACAGCAGAGCCCAGTGTAGCTACAGCAGAGCCCAGTGTAGCTATAGCAGAGCCCAGTGTAACTACAGCTGAGCCCAGTGTAACTACAGCAGAGCCCAGTGTAGCAGTGTAACTACAGCAGACAGCAGAGCCCAGTGTAACTACAGCAGAGCCCAGTGTAGCTATAGCAGAGCCCAGTCTAACTACAGCTGAGCCCAGTGTAACTACAGCAGAGCCCAGTGTAGCTATAGCAGAGCCCAGTGTAGCTATAGCAGAGCCCAGTGTAACTACAGCAGAGCCCAGTGTAACTACAGCAGAGCCCACTGTAGCTACAGCAGAGCCCACTGTAGCAACAGCAGAGCCCAGTGTAGCTATAGCAGAGCCCAGTGTAACTACAGCTGAGCCCAGTGTAACTACAGCAGAGCCCAGTGTAGCTACAACAGAGCCCAGTGTAACTACAGCAGAGCCCAGTGTAGCTATAGCAGAGCCCAGTCTAACTACAGCTGAGCCCAGTGTAACTACAGCAGAGCCCAGTGTAACTACAGCAGAGCCCAGTGTAGCTACAGCAGAGCCCAGTGTTGCTATAGCAGAGCCCAGTGTAACTACAGCTGAGCCCAGTGTAGCTAGAGGAGATGTCTGAGTGTTGGAGTATGCCCCGGGCTTTCCATAAAAAAATGATTTTAGAAAATGTGCCTTTTGGTTTGCTTAATATAAGCAATTTGAAATTGTTTATACTTTACTTTTGGTACTCAAGTATATTTTTGCAATTACATTGACTTTTGATACTTAAGTATATTTAAAACCAAATACTTTGAGACATTTACTCAAGTAGTATTTTACCTGGTGACTTTCACTTTTACTTGAGTAGTTTTCTATGAAGGTATCGTTACTTTAACTCAAGTATGACTTTTGGGTACTTTTTCCACCACTGTCATTACAATTTAGGAAGACAAAAGTCCTGACGTTTCGCACAATTCGTGCTTCTTCAGTCTCAGTCTTCTTCAGTTAGATAGATACCAGGAATTAATGCTGTTCTTCAGTCTCAGTCTTCTTCAGTTAGATATTGAGTCACATCAGCGCACACACTCTCAGTCTAGATTGAGCCCTGAGTGTTAATCTATTTATTTACACATCACATAGCGCACTTCACAATCATTTTTTCTATTTTCTCTCTGGATTGTTGGGAAGGGCTCGTAAGTAAGCATTTCAATGTTAGTCTACACCTGTTGTTTACCAAACATGTGACTTGATTTAATTAACTATAGTCGTGAGGGAGATGATATGTGACAGGAAAGGAGGAGAAAGACAGAGAGAGAGAGAGAGAGAGAGAGAGAGAGAGAGAGAGAGAGATGATGAGAGAGAGTTACAGAGACAGAGAAGGAGAAAGACAGAGAGAATTTGCTTACCGCCCAAATAGGTCCACAGACGATGCAATCTCAACCACACTGCACACTGCCCTAACCCACCTGGACAAGAGGAATACCTATGTGAGAATGCTGTTCATCGACTACAGCTCGGCATTCAACACCATAGTACCCTCCAAGCTCGTCATCAAGCTCGAGACCCTGGGTCTCGACCCCGCCCTGTGCAACTGGGTACTGGACTTCCTGACGGGCCGCCCCCAGGTGGTGAGGGTAGGCAACAACATCCCCTCCCCGCTGATCCTCAACACGGGGGCCCCACAAGGGTGCGTTCTGAGCCCTCTCCTGTACTCCCTGTTCACCCACGACTGCGTGGCCACGCACGCCTCCAACTCAATCATCAAGTTTGCGGACGACACAACAGTGGTAGGCTTGATTACCAACAACGACGAGACGGCCTACAGGGAGGAGGTGAGGGCCCTCGGAGTGTGGTGTCAGGAAAATAACCTCACACTCAACGTCAACAAAACTAAGGAGATGATTGTGGACTTCAGGAAACAGCAGAGGGATCACCCCCCTATCCACATCGATGGAACAGTAGTGGAGAGGGTAGCTAGTTTTAAGTTCCTCGGCATACACATCACAGACAAACTGAATTGGTCCACTCACACTGACAGCGTCGTGAAGAAGGCGCAGCAGCGCCTATTCAACCTCAGGAGGCTGAAGAAATTCGGCTTGTCACCAAAAGCACTCACAAACTTCTACAGATGCACAATCGAGAGCATCCTGGCGGGCTGTATCACCGCCTGGTACGGCAACTGCTCCGCCCTCAACCGTAAGGCTCTCCAGAGGGTAGTGAGGACTGCACAACGCATCACCGGGGGCAAACTACCTGCCCTCCAGGACACCTACACCACCCGTTGTTACAGGAAGGCCATAAAGATCATCAAGGACATCAACCACCCGAACCACTGCCTGTTCACCCCGCTATCATCCAGAAGGCGAGGTCAGTACAGGTGCATCAAAGCTGGGACCGAGAGACTGAAAAACAGCTTCTATCTCAAGGCCATCAGACTGTTAAACAGCCACCACTAACATTGAGTGGCTGCTGCCAACACACTGTCATTGACACTGACCCAACTCCAGCCATTTTAATAATGGGAATTGATGGGAAATGATGTAAATATATCACTAGCCACTTTAAACAATGCTACCTTATATAATGTTACTTACCCTACATTATTCATCTCATATGCATATGAATATACTGTACTCTACATCATCGACTGCATCCTTATGTAACACATGTATCACTAGCCACTTTAACTATGCCACTTTGTTTACTTTGTCTACACACTCATCTCATATGTATATACTGTACTCGATACCATCTACTGTATGCTGCTCTGTACCATCACTCATTCATATATCCTTATGTACATATTCCTTATCCCCTTACACTGTGTATAAGACAGTAGTTTTGGAATTGTTAGTTAGATTACTTGTTGGTTATCACTGCATTGTCGGAACTAGAAGCACAAGCATTTCGCTACACTCGCATTTAACATCTGCTAACCATGTGTATGTGACAAATAAAATTTGATTTGATTTGATTTGATGAGATAGAGTTACAGAGACAGAGAAGGAGAAAGACAGAGAGAGAGAGATGATGAGAGAGAGAGTTACAGAGACAGAGAAGGAGAAAGACAGAGAGAGAGAGATGATGAGAGAGAGTTACAGAGACAGAGAAGGAGAAAGACAGAGAGAGAGAGAGATGATGAGAGAGAGAGTTACAGAGATAGAGAAGGAGAAAGACAGAGAGAGAGATGATGAGAGAGAGTTACAGAGACAGAGAAGGAGAAAGACAGAAAGAGAGAGATGAGAGAGAGTTACAGAGACAGAGAAGGAGAAAGACAGAGAGAGAGATGATGAGAGAGAGAGTTACAGAGACAGAGAAGGAGAAAGACAGAGAGAGATGATGAGAGAGAGTTACAGAGACAGAGAAGGAGAAAGACAGAGAGAGAGAGAGATGATGAGAGAGAGTTACAGAGACAGAGAAGGAGAAAGACAGAGAGAGAGAGAGAGAGAGATGATGAGAGAGAGTTACAGAGACAGAGAAGGAGAAAGACAGAGAGAGATGATGAGAGAGAGTTACAGAGACAGAGAAGGAGAAAGACAGAGAGAGAGAGAGATGATGAGAGAGAGTTACAGAGACAGAGAAGGAGAAAGACAGAGAGAGAAATGATGAGAGAGAGTTACAGAGACAGAGAAGGAGAAAGACAGAGAGAGAGAGAGAGAGAGATGATGAGAGAGAGTTACAGAGACAGAGAAGGAGAAAAACAGAGAGAAAGAGAGATGATGAGAGAGAGTTACAGAGACAGAGAAGGAGAAAGACAGAGAGAGAGAGAGATGATGAGAGAGAGTTACAGAGACAGAGAAGGAGAAAGACAGAGAGAGAGATGATGAGAGTTACAGAGACAGAGAAGGAGAAAGACAGAGAGAGATGATGAGAGAGAGTTACAGAGACAGAGAAGGAGAAAGACAGAGAGAGAGAGATGATGAGAGAGAGTTACAGAGACAGAGAAGGAGAAAGACAGAGAGAGAGATGATGAGAGTTACAGAGACAGAGAAGGAGAAAGACAGAGAGAGAGAGATGATGAGAGAGAGTTACAGAGACAGAGAAGGAGAAAGACAGAGAGAGAGAGATGATGAGAGTTACAGAGACAGAGAAGGAGAAAGACAGAGAGAGAGAGAGATGATGAGAGAGAGTTACAGAGACAGAGAAGGAGAAAGACAGAGAGAGAGAGAGATGATGAGAGAGAGTTACAGAGACAGAGAAGGAGAAAGACAGAGAGAGAGAGAGAGAGAGATGATGAGAGAGAGAGTTACAGAGACAGAGAATGAGAAAGACAGAGAGAGAGATGATGAGAGAGAGAGTTACAGAGACAGAGAAGGAGAAGGACAGAGAGAGAGATGATGAGAGAGAGTTACAGAGACAGAGAAGGAGAAAGACAGATAGAAAGAGGAAAAGAGGTAAGGCACATGTTGGGTCTGGTGGCAGTGGAGCGGCAGGAGGAGGACTGATCTGTCTGCTTCCTCTGTGTGATTGGTTCTCTCATTAGATGCCAGGCCCTATAACCGGAGCGAGGCCTAATGCCTTGCTGTGTTTAGATAAGCACACAAACCATTCGGCTATAATAGCAACCTTTTCAAAAACAAACCCCAAAATGAAAGGAGGCCAGCCACGGAAAAGCCGGCTGCAGATTATTTTGAGAAGGGAGAACGACACGACCATGAAAAATCGTAAACTGCATCTGAAAATAAACCCAGACGTGCTGTGTGCAGTGCACCACCACCTACCCAAATGCCCTCCTGTCACCAGCCCCCTCTACTCTCCTCTCTTGTCCCCACTTCTTTCCTTTCTTCTCGCCTTCCCCTCACTTTTGTTTCCCTGCTCTCTTCCTCCTTCATATGTCATATATTTCTCCTCTTCCTCCTCTCTTCTCCTCCTCCTCTTTCTACACCTCACCTTCACCTTCCCAGCATAGACGTGTCAGAGAGTTCAACTCACACAAACCAGGCCCTCATTCCACACTGATGCAGTCACATGATAAGCTGCTCTGCCTGTCACTTATCAGTAATTTACTGCTACTCTTTCCCTCACAAAATGAGCCTCTCCCCCTGCAGCCCTTCCACCTACACAGAAGAAAGCAAAGCACATCATCTCCCTGTTCTCTCTGACACAAGATTAGAAAGTTTACTGAAATCAGCAACAAGCGTTACCTGGGAGTTTTTTCAGCAGATCTCAGAGAGAACCGAGACAGAAGTGAAGAAGAGTAACAGGGGTCTACAGAGAGAGGAAGAAGGGTCCTGCTCTATCTCGCTCCAGTCACTAAAGTGGAAGCCTGTGTATTCTAAATTGGAGCCCAAATCACATAATTGGCTGCCACTGGCGGACATGTTTAGTTCCATGACCAATGGTTTAGTTGCAGGTTGTGTGAAGAGGTGGAACCAGGTTTTGGGGGTCAGGGGAACAAGGTGTGGACCTGTCCCTGAGGTTGATGCTCCCTGCTCGGGGGGACAGGCCATCAGAGTCCTGGCCCACCCTGCTCAGAGCAGCCGGGCCTCTGGGGGCCTCCTGACAGTGACAGCTCCCAAGCCACGCCTGGCCCTGTAGTGCATAGGTAACATTGCCTTGGGGCAGGGAGAGAGGAACGCACTGGGACACCTGCAGCTGCAACTGTAATTTGTCTTATCTCATGTTCAGAGTGTTTTATGAGAGGCAGAAGACAAGGTGAAACAGCGAGCAAAACAAGCACATGTCCCATTCAGGAAATCCTCTCTCTCGGTATGGGTTGTCTCTGTGCTCGACTCATTTCTCAAACAAGTACTGGTGGAAAAAGATTGACACAAGGAATGCTCGTAATCAATGACCTTTTTGTAACCTTTATGGCTGAAACTAACCAACAACACCGCACAGCTTCCTGAGAGCATCCAAACTAGTATATTACTGGGCAAGTGGGACCCAAAGTTTAGTAAAAGTAGTTTTCCGTTGTTATGTGACCGAGTGTGTGAGGTTGAGAACAACACAGGGCTGATGTATGTGTGATGGCTGGGGGTAACTCATGTTCCCCTCCCTTCCCGTACTATATCTCATCCAGGGGTATTAGACAGGGACACTACCAGGGGCAGAGACAACACAGATGCTTCCTTCCTTCAGAGAAGCCTTCATCAGTCCCCTACCCGCCCTCTGCCTGCCTGTAGCAGATTTCCCCTGCCCCATTCTCAGCAATCAGCCCAGTTAGGTTCTGCCCATCCAGCCCAAATCCCTTCATGGTTATCAGAACTGAGCTGCGGCTGCTGGGGGCAAGGCTTTTCACTCACACAGGGACTGGGTGGGACTCTCTCATAAGGGATTGTGAAAGGCCGTGACACACGCTTATCCACACCCCAGTGCCCCCCAACAAAAATATATATACAGTATCTAAACTAAATAATAAAGGCAGCCCAAACCGCCTTGTCTAGTGTACACACACACACACACACACACACACACACACACACACACACACACACACACACACACACACACACACACACACACACACACACACACACACACACACACACACACACACACACACACACACACACACACACACACACACACCAGAGCCAAGTTGAGATCCACCGTGCCGGATGAGGTCTTTCTACATTATTCAGACGCTATAAGACATGACTTTGGTGTTGGGGACTGCATTGAAGTTCAGATCTGCCACAACTCCAGGCAAAATGACAACTCTTAGGTCACAGACTCAAAGCTCTGGTTAGTCTGTTTGCAGGATCTCTAAACAAAGACATTTCAGTAACACTCCCTCAGTTATTTCTACTTTCAGAGGTTGAGCTTAGTAAATCATATCAAGTCTAGACTGTTTTCTTGACATCTCTAATTGATCATAATAGGAAGCAGTCTTCTCCGTCTCTGGTCAGGTCCAACCTAGCGTGAATCCTACCATCCTACCATCCTACCATCCTACCATGCATCTCAACGTAACGCAAAGCAAACAGAATGAACGTTAGAAAAACACCATTATAGTTTTTATCCAGGCGCCTTTGGTTTCTGCCGCTGAATTGGGCTGGAAAAAAAGACGTTCAAATGGAACTCTTAATCAGGTTTGTCCCAGCTGTCATCTTTTCTACAGTATGTGATGTGTGTGTAAGCAGAGAGTAACTCAAGCCTCCGCATTTCACTCAGGAATGGTTTAGGTTAGAGTGACAGAGGGGGGAAACCTACAGAGAATAACATTGGCTAGAAGTTACCCATGAGAAACAACAGATTGATGCCTCACATACGCAGAGTGAAAACATGTCCGAGTGGAGTGCCCTCATATCCCAGCGGTTGAATAACAGAAGGGCATGGGATGATTGAAGGGGTCAACCAATTTCCCCCCTCAATCTGCATCTCGATTCAGTGGTTTTCTTCAGATACTGTGTTTGGAAAATACATTCCCCAAAATGCCTCTCTAGAAACCCTGTAAAATCAAAGCAAACATTGGTATCGTGAAGTCCATTATATGAAGGTTTAGGTTTTTAGTTTCCAAGGTCTACTGTTTATGACAATTTCTATCACAAATAAGACAAAAAATAGGAGTATAAAAAAGAGAAATGCATGAATTAAAAACAATTACTTTGGTTTCGGTTCTTAACTCAAACCTCTAACACAAACAGTGACACACAGTGACACACAGTGAAACACAGTGACACACAGTGCATAACTACAGCTGAACAAAGACAGACAAGGAGGAGGCTAAAGCCTTTCATTGGGAGGGAATTAAGAGAAAGTTATTTAACATAGACACATCTTTCCTTCTGTAAACCACCCATGACCTGGGGGGCTAGAGCTAGCTGGTGAGGCTGGGGGTAGGGAGTGTGATGGGATATGGGGGGCTAGAGCTAGCTGGTGAGGCTGGGGGTAGGGAGTGTGATGGGACCATGGAGGGCTAGAGCTAGCTGGTGAGGCTGGGGGTAGGGAGTGTGATGGGGCCATGGAGGGCTAGAGCTAGCTGGTGAGGCTGGGGGTAGGGAGTGTGATGGGACCATGGAGGGTTAGAGCTAGCTGGTGAGGCTGGGGGTAGGGAGTGTGATGGGACCATGGAGGGTTAGAGCTAGCTGGTGAGGCTGGGGGTAGAGAGTGTGATGGGGCCATGGAGGGTTAGAGCTAGCTGGTGAGGCTGGGGGTAGGGAGTGTGATGGGACCTGGGGGCTAGAGCTAGCTGGTGAGGCCCGGGGGTAGGGAGTGTGATGGGACCATGGAGGGCTAGAGCTAGCTGGTGAGGCTGGGGGTAGGGAGTGTGATGGGGCCATGGAGGGTTAGAGCTAGCTGGTGAGGCTGGGGGTAGGGAGTGTGATGGGGCCTGGGGGCTAGAGCTAGCTGGTGAGGCTGGGGGTAGGGAGTGTGATGGGGCCATTGAGGGTTAGAGCTAGCTGGTGAGGCTGGGGGTAGAGAGTGTGATGGGGCCATGGAGGGTTAGAGCTAGCTGGTGAGGCTGGGGGTAGGGAGTGTGATGGGGCCATGGAGGGTTAGAGCTAGCTGGTGAGTCTGGGGGTAGAGAGTGTGATGGGGCCATGGAGGGTTAGAGCTAGCTGGTGAGTCTGGGGGTAGGGAGTGTGATGGGACCTGGGGGTTAGAGCTAGCTGGTGAGGCTGGAGGTAGGGAGTGTGATGGGGCCATGGAGGGTTAGAGCTAGCTGGTGAGGCTGGGGGTAGGGAGTGTGATGGGACCTGGGGGGTTAGAGCTAGCTGGTGAGGCTGGAGGTAGGGAGTGTGATGGGGCCATGGAGGGTTAGAGCTAGCTGGTGAGGCTGGGGGTAGGGAGTGTGATGGGACCTGTGGGGCTAGAGCTAGCTGGTGAGGCTGGAGGTAGGGAGTGTGATGGGACCTGTGGGGCTAGAGCTAGCTGGTGAGGCTGGAGGTAGGGAGTGTGATGGGGCCATGGAGGGTTAGAGCTAGCTGGTGAGTCTGGGGGTAGAGAGTGTGATGGGGCCATGGAGGGTTAGAGATAGCTGGTGAGGCTGGGGGTAGGGAGTGTGATGGGACCATGGGGGCTAGAGCTAGCTGGTGAGACTGGGGGTAGGGAGTGTGATGGGACCTGTGGGGCTAGAGCTAGCTGGTGAGGCTGGAGGTAGGGAGTGTGATGGGGCCATGGAGGGTTAGAGCTAGCTGGTGAGTCTGGGGGTAGAGAGTGTGATGGGGCCATGGAGGGTTAGAGCTAGCTGGTGAGGCTGGGGGTAGGGAGTGTGATGGGACCATGGGGGCTAGAGCTAGCTGGTGAGACTGGGGGTAGGGAGTGTGATGGGGCCATGGAGGGTTAGAGCTAGCTGGTGAGGCTGGGGGTAGGGAGTGTGATGGGACCATGGAGGGCTAGAGCTAGCTGGTGAGGCTGGGGGTAGGGAGTGTGATGGGACCATGGAGGGCTAGAGCTAGCTGGTGAGGTTGGGGGTAGGGAGTGTGATGGGACCTGGGGGGCTAGCGCTAGCTGGTGAGGCTGGAGGTAGGGAGTGTGATGGGGCCATGGAGGGTTAGAGCTAGCTGGTGAGTCTGGGGGTAGAGAGTGTGATGGGGCCATGGAGGGTTAGAGCTAGCTGGTGAGGCTGGGGGTAGGGAGTGTGATGGGGCCATGGAGGGTTAGAGCTAGCTGGTGAGGCTGGGGGTAGGGAGTGTGATGGGGCAATGGAGGGTTAGAGCTAGCTGGTGAGGCTGGGGGTAGGGAGTGTGATGGGACCATGGGGGCTAGAGCTAGCTGGTGAGGCTGGGGGTAGGGAGTGTGATGGGACCATGGAGGGCTAGAGCTAGCTGGTGAGTCTGGGGGTAGGGAGTGTGATGGGGCCATGGAGGGTTAGAGCTAGCTGGTGAGGCTGGGGGTAGGGAGTGTGATGGGGCCATGGAGGGTTAGAGCTAGCTGGTGAGGCTGGGGGTAGGGAGTGTGATGGGGCCATGGAGGGCTAGAGCTAGCTGGTGAGGCTGGGGGTAGGGAGTGTGATGGGGCCATGGAGGGCTAGAGCTAGCTGGTGAGGCTGGGGGTAGGGAGTGTGATGGGGCCATGGAGGGTTAGAGCTAGCTGGTGAGGCTGGGGGTAGGGAGTGTGATGGGACCATGGAGGGTTAGAGCTAGCTAGTGAGGCTGGGGGTAGGGAGTGTGATGGGGCCGTGGAGGGTTAGAGCTTGCTAGTGAGGCTGGGGGTAGGGAGTGTGATGGGGCCGTGGAGGGTTAGAGCTTGCTAGTGAGGCTGGGGGTAGGGAGTGTGATGGGGCCATGGAGGGTTAGAGCTAGCTGGTGAGGCTGGGGGTAGGGAGTGTGATGGGACCATGGGGGGCTAGAGTTAGCTGGTGAGGCTGGGGGTAGGGAGTGTGATGGGACCATGGAGGGTTAGAGCTAGCTAGTGAGGCTGGGGGTAGGGAGTGTGATGGGGCCATGGAGGGTTAGAGCTTGCTAGTGAGGCTGGGGGTAGGGAGTGTGATGGGGCCATGGGGGGCTAGAGCTAGCTGGTGAGGCTGGGGGTAGGGAGTGTGATGGGACCATGGAGGGTTAGAGCTAGCTAGTGAGGTTTGGGGTAGGGAGTGTGATGGGACCATGGAGGGTTAGACCCTGAGTTACCTCTAGTAGTATCAATGGTTGATCCACCAGTCTGGGACTGAGGCTGAAATGAAGCTGGAGTCTGCATCTCGCAGCACACAGCACAGCCTAAAGCCCACTGCTAATCACCCTACTGTGTTACACCTCCTCTGGAGAGGCCATGGCCCTATAGTCAGCTGCCCTCTCCCTCCTCTCCTCTGCCTTCCGGGGGAGTACCACGTGCACCCACAGCCATGACTCACGCAATCAGCCAGAGGAAAGGAGGCCACGCTGACCCCAAACAGGAACACTGTCAGGGGGAGAGAGGGAGGGAGAGGGCAAGCGTGGGGGAGTTTATTATTTGCCAGAACGTTTTTCAACAAAACAACAAAGGAACAGCATCTGAGAGGAGTTTGGATTAACTAAGGGGGCTGAGTGAGGCTTTACCTACTGAGAGTTGAAGCAAGTGGTGTGCTTCAGAAGCCTACAGATGAGAAGGGGGGAATTAGGAGGTAGGGCCGGGTCTATTGAGTGTGGAGATATTTGGCGCTGGCACTTAATCAAAGTGATTAGGTCTTGGGAAGCCAAGCCCACAGGTTATCCTTCAGGAAGCATACCAAGTAGTTATCAAAACCCCCCAAGTTCAAAGCAGCTCAATTTTCCTATATTAGAAAGAAGAAGTGTTTTGGACAGCCGCCTCCAGACTTCTTTCTAGGTAAAGAACTGTGTCAGAGATGTTTGTACTTGCATGCTCTTCAGGAGACAAGAGGAGGAGGAGGAGGAGAAAAGCTGTGTGCTTAAGTGGAGTCCAGGTCCGTCTGCACAGTGTGATCAATCACCCAAAGCTCAAGTCCCGGAGAAACCCGATCTGCAAGAGAGTCTGATTTTCACACATCTCTCTCTCTCTCTGACAGCTTAAGGCTGAACGGCAAAGTACATTTGAAATGTTTTCATTTTTGTCATTTAGCAGACACTCTTATCCAGAGCAACTTGCATACATACTGGTCCCCCGTGGGAATCAGACCCACAACCCTGGCATTGCAAGCACCATGCTCTACCAACTGAGCCACACGTGACCAGTCAGGTAGTTACTTAAATCCACTTAAATTCCAGCACCATGGCTGTCAGAGGGGATATTTTGATACGTTAGATCAACCTGAGCATCTGTATCTGGGGCAGGAGAGATTGTCACTTTAAAACCCTCTCTGTGTAGTCTGTAACACTCCAGGCCTGCTACCGTTGGTTCAACCTGGACAGAGAGGGATACCTAAACAATCCCATCAGGGTAGTGGTGGGTGGTGAGAGGACATGGTGTCAGGGGTCCATGGTGGAGATGCACTCAGAGATGGTGGGAAAGCCATTTACACACGTAGGAAGGATCAGTGTGACGTGTTGTGGGAGATTTTCCTTGAAGTTTCTAATGCGGAAGACTGTATGTGAAGGGACCTGTGAGATGTTGGGAATAATCTGATCCTGTAAGGAATGACGTAACTCAGGTGCAGGGGCCTCCTGAAACTAGGCTGTAAACACTGAGGACGTTACATAGACACATACTTCTTGGTAGCCTAGAGGTTAAAAGCACTGGGCAAGTAACCGAAAGGCTGCTGCTTCAAAATCCCCGAGCCGACTAGGTGAAAACTCTGTCAATGTGCCCTTGAGCAAGGCACTCAACGCTAATTGCTCCTTTAAGTGACTCTGGATAAGAGCTTCTGCTAAATGACTAAAATCAAAATTTACCATGAACAGGTGTGACAAGGTTAGTGAGGCTAATACCTGGGCCCATACCTGGAATAGAGCACTGGATAATCTAACTGGGCTTTCTATCAAATCCAACCCTTGAAGGCCAAGATAAAGGATCTGTGCAAACAGAGATGAGTCACGTATACATGGGTAAATACGTGGCTGGGTAGCGTTCTCTCAGATCTCAGTCAAGGCCAAAGTGTGACAACATGCTTTACAACATGAAAGAGTGGCTTTAGCTCTGTCAGAGGTTTACACATCCATGGCCACAGTACCGTATATATCAGCCTGGCTCCATATTGAACACCATGTACTGAAAGGATTTCATAACAGACCTGCCAGAGCTCAGGACTAGAAGTATGGCTTCAATAGACTCAGGCATCTGTCTAACGTTAGGACCAGTGGAAACACATGTCACTCTAATTGTATTTTCCTCCAAATTGCAAAATAGCTACTTGGGCAAGAAGCTAAAATAACATACAAACAACAGCAACTATGATAACAAGTGAGGTTGGAATGAAAAAGAGATGAAAAACACGGGGTTTTACAAATTCAACGTAGCCCTTTGAAAGAGGATCCCCTAACATTACTGGGCCAGTATTGATTTACTCTGCAATTTCGTGTCTCTCCCCATGCCAGCTCCCCAATCTTGGTCGGTCGAGCAGGAGGTCCCTGCAAATAACACTCATCAGATTTTTCCAAAACATAAAAGATTAATACCTTGATTCTTTACAGACACAAGATAATAGACGGTTGGAGAGCTCAAATTGGTATTTGGAGAAAGGAGTCTTGAAAGCAAAATGAGATATCTACAGACCAAGGGGTTACTTTACTTAACCATAATGTTGTAGGGGGTTATTTTGTCTATGTGATGGAAAATCTGTAGGCCCATCTTAAAACAAGACAATCTATTAACCTTTATTTGTGTATATAACACATCAGAATGGTAGTAAATACATACCATTTTTAAATAGAAAAATATACATTATCTATCTAACCTAAAGATGCCAGAATAGGGATGACATATTGGACATGCAATAGCCTAGAAAAACCATGAACTCTTCCTTTGCTATATGGCTGTGAACATATTTCCAAAGAAAAAGGGCAGACAGTACTTTGAGTTACAGAAAGGTGGAAATGACTTCAAAGTTTCAGAAAACAGTTTCCCTTCTGGCTGCAGTGCAACAGAAGCCCAAACATTGGCTTTGCACTTCTTATCCAAAGATGAAAATAAAAAGATAACTAGGTTTTTGCATTTCAGTCCAAATCACATAAAGTAAACAGTGAGTTCTCGGAACACATCAACTATTCTTTTTCAAAGAAAGCCCTGCTGTTCCATTTCAAATACCTCCTATGAGACATTATGCTGCCTTCTAGCTTCTAAATGTACTCAGGCAGCCTACAGGAAATATAGGAGATACATCTTCATGATTCTATTCCCCATATACTGCCCGTTTGTCTGTTCTCTGTGTGGGGGTGCTGTTCTCTGTGTGGGGGTGCTGTTCTCTGTGTGGGGGTGCTGTTCTCTGTGTGGGGGTGCTGTTCTCTGTGTGGGGGTGCTGTTCTCTGTGTGGGGGTGCTGTTCTCTGTGTGGGGGTGCTTTGGGATAACAAAGTAACTGGATTCCATATCCCCACACACCACATGCACACTTATATTTCAATGCCAAGCATAGAAACAGCCTAATTGAGGCATAGGAATAATGTCAGGCTCTTCAAATCCTTACACAAAGGTGTGCACATAATGATGACTTACAGCTACTGTAATGCCAACGCTTGTCAGAAAAAAATCAGATTACAGTAAATTTATGTTATGACTCAACTCAGCTCACACTCCATTAAACAGGTAATAAATGTGTTATAAAGCAGTTACAAGGCCCTGAGGCCAATGGGGGCCGAGAAGCAGTGTGTTTACGACTCAGAGTTTATTACAGGCTGGGCCTTATCATTATGGACCAAGGAGCCTCACAGTACAGGGCCTCCTGGTGCTAACAGTAGCACAGGTCCTGTAAACATTAGCCTGAGCAGCGCTAGGATAATGCTGGAGCCTCCTGGTGCTAACAGTAGCACAGGTCCTGTAAACATTAGCCTGAGCAGTGCTAGGATAATGCTGGAGCCTCCTGGTGCTAACATTTACATTTAAGTCATTTAGCAGACGCTAGCACAGGTCCTTTAAAAATTAGCCTGAGCAGCGCTAAGATAATGCTGGAGCCTCCTGGTGCTAACAGTAGCACAGGTCCTGTAAACATTAGCCTGAGCAGTGCTAGGATAATGCTGGAGCCTCCTGGTGCTAACAGTAGCACAGGTCCTGTAAACATTAGCCTGAGCAGCGCTAGGATAATGCTGGAGCCTCCTGGTGCTAACAGTAGTACAGGTCCTGTAAACATTAGCCTGAGCAGCGCTAGGATAATGCTGGAGCCTCATGCTAACGCAGGTCATATAAACTCCAGGCTGACCAGTGCTATGCTAATAGCCTCTTGGTGCTAACAGTAACACAGGCACTGTAAACCTTCAGCACTAGGCTAACACAGATCCGGTAAACAGAAGGCTGACCAGTGCTAGGCTAGGCTAATGGAGGTGAATAGTTGTCAGGTGCTACCTACATCCCATTACAAAGGTCAGAGTGGTAATGAGAAAGGCTAGTGACAGGACGAGAGATGTGAGGGCTACTAGCGGCTAACATGTGGGTTAATAATACAAATATTTAATCTATCCACCCACACATATGTCCTGTCTATTGTCCAGAGCCCTGTTGGCAGGTAGAGAGAGGAGAGCTTTGACCTGAAGACCTGCAGTCACCCACAGCAGGATAAATATAGGAGCTGAAAGAGTGTCAGAGTCGTCACTGACAGATCTAATCACACACATCCTTTAAAGCCATTTTCCAGAGATGGGCCTAGGAAGGCATACCTGTTTGGTTGTAGCAGTGCTATCGTCTTCAGTTCTCATTCCCTCAAAGTAAACATCGACAGAAGCACAATTGTAAGCTTTATCCCCTCAGACCAACATCCCTCCATTTCATTCCACCAGGGCCAGACAATATCAGCATTAACATTCTTGACTCATTCATCATTCTGGATTTGCGGTAGGTGAATGGATGGGTAGATTCACATTAAGTCCTTGCTGTAGTCAGTGTAATCAAAAGCCATTTGCATATGAGAACCGTTTTCAAAAGGCTTGTCTATAATGCAGAAGAGCCTTTTACACTGTTTACAGTTGCCACCCACACTGACAATCACAGCATGGTTTTGCATCATTTTGTGAGACATGCAGCATTGAATAATTCAGTCACTCATCTCTGGCAGAGCAGCTCATTTGAAACACACACACACACACACACACACACACACACACACACACACACACACACACACACACACACACACACACACACACACACACACACACACACACACACACACACACACACACACACACACACACACACACACACACACACACACACGTGTACAATATATTCACTGTATACAAAACATTAGGAACACCTGCTCTCTCCATGACATAGACTGACCGGGTGAAAGCTCCAGTACGATCCCATATTGATGTGACTTTTTAAATTCACTTCAGTCAGTATAGATGAAGGGGAGGAGGCGGGATAAATAAGGATTCTTAATTAAGCCTTGAGACAATTGAGACATTGATTGTGTATGTGTACCAGTCAGAGGGTGAACGGACAAGACAAAAGAGTCCCTTTGAACTGGGGTATGGCAGTAGGTGCCAGGTGCACCAGTTTGTGTCAAGAACTGCAACGCTGCTGGGTTTTTCACACTCAACAGTTTCCAGTGTGTATCAAGAATTGTCCACCGCCCAAAGGACATCCAGCCAACTTGACAACTGTGGGAAGCATTGGAGTCAACATTGGCCAGCATCCCTGTGGAACGTTTTTGACACCATGTAGAGTCCGTGCTCCAACGAATTGATGCTGTTCTGAGGACAAAGGGGTGCAACTCAATATCAGGAAGGTGTTCTTAATGTTTTGTACACTCAGTGTAGATGCTACAACAGTACCAAACCAGTCCATTCAGAATAGATCCTATATCAAAGTGTCAGAACCTGTTTCTTTCTACACTGGGGCTTTCTTTCTTTCTTTCGTGCGTGTGTGTGTGTGTTAGGGGAATCAGAGGTACCCTGGTCCATTTAGAGGTTATATGCTGTATGTACTGTAACTCTAAATCTTCATCATCAGTTGAAGAGGAACATCTAGATTTCCCCAGTGTGAGCAGAACAAGCACCTTCAGTGTACACCATGCATTATTTACACACAGAGATGCGTGCTTTAAACTGCGCTGAAATATACATGCAGAATATGTTCATTTGGCAGAGTGCTCTAACACACTGTAGTTGCAGAAGGAACACAAATGACATGCAATGCAGAGAGGTACTCAAACATAGGGCGGGTATGGTGGGTGGTGGTGGTGGACTGGGTACAAGGCAGAGAGGTACTCAAACATAGGGTGGAGTATGGTGGGTGGTGGTGGTGGACTGGGTACAAGGCAGAGAGGTACTCAAACATAGGGCGGGGTATGGTGGGTGGTGGTGGACTGGGTACAAGGCAGAGAGGTACTCAAACATAGGGCGGGGTATGGTGGGTGGTGGACTGGGTACAAGGCAGAGAGGTACTCAAACATAGGGCGGGGTATGGTGGGTGGTGGTGGTGGACTGGGTACAAGGCAGAAGGGGTAGGAGGTGGTAGGGGTGGGATGCGGGGGAGACAACAGACGTGAGGGTGTCAGACTTTATAAATGGGGGAGGAAATGTCTCTATCCCAAGTTTGGAAGTACCCCCTGTTTTGGCCGGCACCTGGCTCCGCCAAATTCCCAGCAGTGGATCTTAACAGGGCCTTCCTGCCGTGCTGCCAGCCTGTTCCCCCTGCCTTAACAACATCCCTCCCAGCTGACACACACACACACACAGCCAGCCTGTTCCCCCTGCCTTAACAACATCCCTCCCAGCTAACAACATCCCACACACACACACACACACACACACACACACACACACACACACACACACACACACACACACACACACACACACACACACACACACACACACACACACACACACACACACACACACACACACACACCCTGTTCCCCCTGCCTTAACATCATCCCAGCTGACACACACACACACACACACACACACACACACACACACACACACACACACACACACACACACACACACACACACACACACACACACACACACACACACACACACACACACACACACACACACACACACACACACACAGCCTGTTCCCCCTGCCTTAACAACATCCCAGCTGACACACACACACACACACACAGCCAGCCTGTTCCCCCTGCCTTAACAACATCCCAGCTGACACACACACACACACACACACACACACACACACACACACACACACACACACACACACACACACACACACACACACACACACACACACACACACACACACACACACACACACACACACACACACACACACACACACACACACAGCCAGCCTGTTCCCCCTGCCTTAACAACATCCCAGCTGAAACACTCATCGCCCTGCCAACAGACACCACACACACACTTTAAACCCACAATCTGCTCCCCCTCCATGCAAGCACACATACACACTATTACAGACAGAGAACGGCAGAGATTGAGGATGAGAGAGCGGGATGGATAGAGAGAGGGAGGAGGAGAGAGCGATGGATGGAGAGAAAGAGCGATGGCGAGAGGGAGGGAGGGAGGGAGAGAGAGAAGAAAGAGAAGGAAAGCACCTTCTAAGCCTTCCTAAGATTATTGGACCAGGAGAGAGAGAGAGATAGACAGCGAGAATGACGAACATGACTGGATTACTTTACACACATTCAGAACACATCCTGCCAGAGCTGGCACCTGTACAGTAGCTGTGAATGTAGGTGTGTGAAGGCCAAACACAACTGCTCCTGCAGGAGGCCTGGCTGTGTTCTTCCTGAGCTGGCGGAGGACATAGAGCAGGAGAGACAGAGAGTACCCACTACCCACGCTGCCTTGCTGCTGCCGGGTGAGGCCATAGTAATTACAGTAGAACAGCATGCTCCAGCCTGGGCCTTCAAATGGCACCATATGTTTTCCCAGACTAGCTGGCTGAATACATGGCATTTACCCATTAAGGATGCACTGTGCTGTGTCTGGGAATCCCTCACTAACAGACTAACAGTCACTAATGCTCTTCTAAAAGAGACTAAAACACAGAGACCCCCACTCCTCTCCTATGAACATTAAACCATCAGCTGTGGGTCATTTACTAACCACGACCCAGCATGCATCCGTGCGTGCGTGCGTGCTTGTGTGTGTGTGCGTGTGGCTGACTAAACGTGAAGTCACAGTGTTGTAAGTCGCTCTGGATAAGAGCGTCTGCTAAATGACTTAAATGTAAATGTAAATGTTGGGATATCCATCCATCTCTCCGAGGTGACAGGTGTTGACTGTTGTCTAAAGGTGAACTATAGTACTGGGGTCAGCAGTGACAGTATGGTCGCATAGCCAATGACCCCAGTAAAACAATACTCCTAACAAATGCTAAGGCTTTAACTTACTTGTATCCCTGCATGATGTTTCTACCTAAGAGATAGAGTGATAGTTGTATCACTAATACAAACTTAGGCCAGTTTTCACTTCTAAAATACTCAGTCTCTGATGTACACTCATCCCCTCATGTGTTTTCACTGATATCTGCATCACCAGTAATAAAACATAGCACTAGGCCCAGCAGTACATTCACTTCTAATGACATATTCATAGAAATGATTGTTACCGTGACCTCTTTTAAGGAATGATGTCTCCCCCTCTGTGTGTTATTGCTAGATGTTCTGCTATCACAGTAAATCACTTTGTTAATGAGGACACCCTTCACAGCAGCAGTCACAGATTACTATCGAGAGGAAACAAAAACATTATGTAAGTAAATATGGCCCCTAATTAACGTGACAGGGTTGAACACAGAGATAAGACACCCAAACAGCCGTGAGGACTAGCAGAGACTCTGACACACACACACACACACACACACACACACACACACACACACACACACACACACACACACACACACACACACACACACACACACACACACACACACACACACACACACACACACACACACACACACACACACAGTATAAATGGATGTTTTAATCAGGTTTCTTCAGCACTTGAGGTAAGACTAAGCCTCAGACACAGTATCTGATGGATCTGATGCCACCAGCTCCTTATTAAAACCATCACAAGACCGGCTTCATCCTGAACCATCTGAACACACAGTACAGAAAGGACACAAGGACAGGATCTAGAGATGTGTGAGAAGCAAAGGGTGCACAATGTTGACAACGTTGAGCATAATATAGCTAAGTTAGGTAAAGAGGAGCAGTCTTTTAGATATGTGTCTAGGTCAGGCTTGAAAGGACAAAACAATACTCAGAATGTAGTATTCTGACATGTGAGTATGGAGTCTGTTTTTGCCATAACAAGATAGTGCCAAACCAGCTCGCATACCCTCTTTACCCCAGGGATACAAGCACACAAACCTGTCACTGATCGGATCTGATATGGCAATGCGATGCAATGCAATGTGCACCTGGCTCAGCCACACCTGCATGCTCTTTAGCACATGTCAATCACATGAATAGTTCTCACAGAAAGAGCTGTTTTTTTATTTTATTTTACCTTTATTTAACTAGGCAAGTCAGTTAAGAACAAATTCTTATTTTCAATGACGGCCTAGGAACAGTGGGCTCACTGCCTTGTTCAGGGGCAGAACGACAGATTTTTTTTTGTCAGCTCGGGGATTTGAACTTGCAATCTTTCAGTTACTAGAGCCAACGCTCTAACCACAAGGCTACCCTGTCTGCCTGCCTGCATTTGTACCTGCCTGTCTGTGTGCCTGTCTGTCTGTGTGCCGGTCTGTCTGTGTGCCAGTCTGCCTGCCTGTCGGTGTAGCCTTTCTGCCAGGTGTGTGCCTCTGTGTGTACGTGTGGGGCAATATAGAGAGTACTGTGTATAGGTGGGCCTCGTGGTGCAGGAAGGCCTCCTGATGCAGCTCTGACCAGCGCAGCTGTGACCAGGTCGGAGTCACTCACCAGCTGGAGGGGCTGTGACCTAACTCCTTGGCTATGGAGGCCTGTCCTTGTCCCTTTCTGCAGTGTGTGGTGGATACAGTATGTGGCAGTATGGTATAGGGAGGGAAGAGCACTGCAGAATGAGGCAGTTTCTACTTGTTACTGTAGAAAACATATCAATCTGAATGCATTATATTTTCCTAATTGTCTAAACAGCTACTCTTAAACAGGTAATGATGAGCACATACATTATTCTCCACTCCTACACACAGAAATACACTCACCTCACATACCTGCATGGTAGTGTAGAGCTGGCTACTGTTATCCATATACTGGGCCAGAGACCTGAGTGGTCCCATCTGTGACAGAGGCATTTAAGGAGGTCAAAACTAACTGGAAAGAGCCTGGGCCTCTGTAGTGCCTGGCCGGCCGGCCTACTGTAAAATACATGACGCAGTTAGCTGCAGTCTCTCTCCCAGGCAGGTGAGATACAATTATTGTGCAGCCAGGCTGCCCCCCCACCCCCTCCCCACACACACCAAATGCTGCTGTCTGTCAGCCCAGGGGTTTAATTAGCTTGGCATGCGTGACACTTATAATCACTTGCCATTACTGCCCCGGCCCGCATCTGCTTACAGCGTCTGTCAGTGGAGGGTAGGAAGCAGAGTGTGTGTACGTGTGTGTGTCACCCAGCCTGGCATCCACACACAAAGGGACAAACTCTCAACACACACAGAAATACAATTTCACACAACGCAATCAACATCAGTGTTACGAAGAGAGTCAAGACTGATTCCAAGAGATGATGACGTATTGGTTATCCACACTATCTTCTCAGTTTGTTTGTTTACTTTTTAATCAGGTCACCTTACCAATTCAATCACAAAAGCACTGTTGACTAAATTGAATTGAAATTGATATAGGAGTCAGTTGATATATTGCAGGTACTGTAGGTCTATCTGAAGTCCCAGTACTAGCTAGGTCTATCTGAAGTCCCAGTATTAGCTAGGTCTATCTGAAGTCCCAGTATTAGCTAGGCCTATCTGAGGTCCCAGTATTAGCTAGGCCTATCTGAAGTCCCAATATTAGGTAGGTCTATCTGACGTCACAGTATTAGGTAGGTCTATCTGAAGTCCCAGTATTAGCTAGGTCTATCTGAAGTCCCAGTATTAGCTAGGCCTTCCTGAAGTCCCAGCATTAGCTAGGTCTATCTGAAGTCCCAGCATTAGCTAGGCCTATCTGAAGTCCCAATATTAGGTAGGTCTATCTGACGTCACAGTATTAGGTAGGTCTATCTGAAGTCCCAGTATTAGCTAGGTCTATCTGAAGTCCCAGTACTGGGTCAGTCTATCTGAAGTCCCAGTACTGGGTCGGTCTATCTGAAGTCCCAGTACTGGGTCGGTCTATCTGAAGTCCCAGGATTAGCTAGGTCTATCTGAAGTCCCAGTACTGGGTCGGTCTATCTGAAGTCCCAGTATTAGCTAGGTTTATCTGAAGTCCCAGTACTGGGTCGGTCTATCTGAAGTCCCAGTACTGGGTCGGTCTATCTGAAGTCCCAGTACTGGGTCGGTCTATCTGAAGTCCCAGTATTAGCTAGGTTTATCTGAAGTCCCAGTACTGGGTCGGTCTATCTGAAGTCCCAGTACTGGGTCGGTCTATCTGAAGTCCCAGTACTGGGTCGGTCTATCTGAAGTCCCAGTATTAGCTAGGTTTATCTGAAGTCCCAGTACTGGGTCGGTCTATCTGAAGTCCCAGTACTGGGTCGGTCTATCTGAAGTCCCAGTACTGGGTCGGTCTATCTGAAGTCCCAGTATTAGCTAGGTTTATCTGAAGTCCCAGTACTGGGTCGGTCTATCTGAAGTCCCAGTACTGGGTCGGTCTATCTGAAGTCCCAGTACTGGCAGAATTCAGGGGGAACAGGCCTGTGCTGTGTGTCAAACCGCTTTGTGAATAGGGACTACACCTAAAGCAGAATAAATCACAATGTGATTTAATGACATCAGGAGGAGAAAGTCCTTCTAGCCAGTAGCGGAGGAAGAGGAGGAGATGAAGACAAGCACTTCTCAGCCCCAGAAACTGCTTTAAAAAGTTAAAAGTGAATTTACCTCATCCACCTGGCATATCTTTGGCTACCTATAGGCATGACGAGAGGATTGGATGGGAGGGGAGGCCCTAGAGTTTACTAACGGGCTATAGAGGCCTCGGGCTCCCTGTGTGTGTGTGTGTGTGTGTGTGTGTGTGTGTGTGTGTGTGTGTGTGTGTGTGTGTGTGTGTGTGTGTGTGTGTGTGTGTGTGTGTGTGTGTGTGTGTGTGTGTGTGTGTGTGTGTGTGTGTGTGTGTGTGTGTGTGTGTGTGTGTGTGTGCATCATATGACTGCTTACCATCAAAAACAGCATACATCTGCTACTGAGTGACAAAACGCTGCAGTCACAGTCAGTGCAAGTTCACCAAAGACAATTAAAAATGTACAGTACAATAAGCTCCAGCGTTGCCTATTCATCTCCACAAGTTCCCATTCAGCTGTAAGCAGGCGCCAACATTGTGCTGCTGATATTCCAACATCTGCCGGGGAGTTGTGTGGGTACACTAATTACAAATATCTGCACTAATCCTGGGGCGATAAGACAGTCATTACTCCAAGAGACATTTATCACTGTGGGATTGATGACCCATTACGCAGGCAGCCTTTGTAAAAAGAAGTGAAAGTGAAGTGATATCTCTCTATCCTACATCTGTAGTGAAGCCATCCATTCCTCTGTCAGGAGGCACCGTCGTTACAACTCTAATTAACAGTCAGGATTTTCACCTAATACAATTCATTCACTGGGTGAATTCTGGGATCTGCCGATTGACTTCTATGTCCTTTTTCTGATAATTGCAAGGATGGGAAGGTGGAATTCTTGGATGTGGATAGGCCTGTTTCTACACTCTGTCAAGGACTGAGCAGTGCCACATTTCAACAAAGGTAATTCCCACTAACATCCATATAAGGACAAGCCCTAACGTACACATATGAACACACAGAAGTGAATGTGTCTGCATTTACATACGTTGATGTGTTACAGTACACACTCCACACACACAGTCCTCCCACACACACTATGACAGTAGGTGAGGGGTAAAGGTCTGGCCACCTGCCTGCTGTGTCCCAATGTCACTAGCTGTAATGAACAGAGACAGCTTGGGGACCGCCTGCTTGTCTACATTACACACACACACACACACACACACACACACACACACACACACACACACACACACACACACACACACACACACACACACACACACACACACACACACACACACACACACACACACACACACACACACACACACACACACACAATGCAGGGCCAAGCTGCTGCTTCCGGGGGGGCAAGGGTGACGGGGCGGCAGAGATGTCCCATACAGTGACAGGCAGGTCCTACCTGTCTACCCATGTAACCCCCCCCCCCACACACACACACTGCACAAACACACACTGCACAAACACACACACATCCTCTCTCCCCTCCCATTCTGACCCTGTGTAATTCCTCTAGCACCCATGTGCTGACAGGAGCAGCTGCAGCGGCTACAGCAGACAGATGAAATGTTCATAACTATCTCCTCCAACTTACATCTTCACCTTCAGGATCATTTACGACTCACCTGCCTGCTTTGGAGAGACAATATGCCATGGAATGAAGTGTTCCAGTGGTGTATGGAGGTTATAATAAACACTACAGGGTGGAGGGAGGTGGGTGGAGGTTATAATTAACACTACAGGGTAGAGGGGGGTGGAGGTTATAATTAACACTACAGAGTGGAGGGGGGTGGAGGTTATAATTAACACTACAGGGTGGAGGGGGTGGGTGGAGGTTATAATTAAAACTACACGGTGGAGGGAGGTGGGTTGAGGTTATAATTAACACTACAGGGTGGAGGTTATAATTAACACTACAGGGTGGAGGGGTGGGTGGAGGTTATAATTAACACTACAGGGTGGAGGGAGGTGGGTGGAGGTTACAATTAAAACTACAGTGTGGAGGGGGTGGGTGGAGGTTATAATTAACACTACAGGGTGGAGGGGGTGGAGATTATAATTAACACTACAGGGTGGAGGGGTTGGGTGGAGGTTATAATTAACACTACAGGGTGGAGGGGTGGAGATTATAATTAACACTACAGGGTGGAGGGGTGGAGGTTATAATTAACACTACAGGGTGGAGGGGGTGGGTGGAGGTTATAATTAACACTACAGGGTGGAGGGGGTGGAGGTTATAATTAACACTACAGGGTGGAGGGGTTGGGTGGAGGTTATAATTAACACTACAGGGTGGAGGGGGTGGGTGGAGGTTATCAATTAACACTACAGGGTGGAGGTTATAATTAACACTACAGGGTGGAGGGGGTGGAGGTTATAATTAACACTACAGAGTGGAGGGGGTGGAGATTATAATTAACACTACAGGGTGGAGGGGGTGGGTGGAGGTTATAATTAACACTACAGGGTGGGAGGGGGTGGGTGGAGGTTATAATTAACACTACAGGGTGGAGGTTATAATTAACACTACAGGTTGGAGGGGGTGGAGGTTATAATTAACACTACAGGGTGGATGGGGTGGGTGGAGGTTATAATTAACACTACAGGGTGGAGGGGGTGGAGGTTATAATTAACACTACAGGGTGGAGGGGGTGGGTGGAGGTTATAATTAACACTACAGGGTGGAGGGGTGGAGGTTATAATTAACACTACAGGGTGGAGGGGGTGGGTGGAGGTTATAATTAACACTACAGGGTGGAGGGGTGTGGGTGGAGGTTATAATTAACACTACAGGGTGGAGGGGGGTGGGTGGAGGTTATAATTAACACTACAGGGTGGAGGGGTGGGTGGAGGTTATAATTAACACTACAGGGTAGAGGGAGGTGGGTGGAGGTTATAATTAACACTACAGGGTAGAGGGAGGTGGGTGGAGGTTATAATTAACACTACAGGGTGGAGGGGGGTGGAGGTTATAATTAACACTACAGAGTGGAGGGGTGGGTGGAGGTTATAATTAACACTACAGGGTGGAGGGAGGTGGGTTGAGGTTATAATTAACACTACAGTGTGGAGGGGGGTGGGTGGAGGTTATAATTAACACTACAGGGTGGAGGTTATAATTAACACGACAGGGTGGAGAGGGGTGGGTGGAGGTTATAATTAACACTACAGGGTGGAGGGGGTGGAGGTTATAATTAACACTACAGGGTGGAGGGGGTGGGTGGAGGTTATAATTAACACTACAGGGTGGAGGGGGTGGAGGTTATAATTAACACTACAGGGTGGAGGGGGTGGGTGGAGGTTATAATTAACACTACAGTGTGGAGGGGGTGGGTGGAGGTTATAATTAACACTACAGGGTGGAGGGGGTGGGTGGAGGTTATAATTAACACTACAGGGTGGAGGGGGTGGGTGGAGGTTATAATTAACAATACAGGGTGGAGGGGGTGGGTGGAGGTTATAATTAACACTACAGTGTGGAGGGGGTGGGTGGAGGTTATAATTAACACTACAGGGTGGAGGGGGTGGGTGGAGGTTATAATTAACACTACAGGGTGGAGGGGTGGAGATTATAATTAACACTACAGGGTGGAGGGGGTGGAGGTTATAATTAACACTACAGGGTGGGGGGGGGTGGAGGTTATAATTAACACTACAGGGTGGAGGGGTGGAGGTTATAATTAACACTAGAGGGTGGAGGTTATAATTAACACTACAGGGTGGAGGGGTGGGTGGAGGTTATAATTAACACTACAGGGTGGAGGGGGTGGGTGGAGGTTATCAATTAACACTACAGGGTGGAGGTTATAATTAACACTACAGGGTGGAGGGGGTGGAGGTTATAATTAACACTACAGAGTGGAGGGGGTGGAGGTTATAATTAACACTACAGGGTGGAGGGGGTGGGTGGAGGTTATAATTAACACTACAGGGTGGAGGGAGGTGGGTGGAGATTATAATTAATACTACAGGGTGGAGGTTATAATTAACACTACAGGGTGGAGGGGTGGGTGGAGGTTATAATTAACACTACAGGGTGGAGGGAGGTGGGTTGAGATTATAATTAACACTACAGGGTAGAGGGAGGTGGGTGGAGGTTATAATTAACACTACAGGGTGGAGGTTATAATTAACACTACAGGGTGGAGGTTATAATTAACACTACAGGGTGGAGGGAGGTGGGTGGAGGTTATAATTAACACTACAGGGTAGAGGGGGGTGGGTGGAGGTTATAATAAACACTACAGGGTGGAGGGGGTGGAGGTTATAATTAACACTACAGGGTGGAGGGGGTGGGTGGAGGTTATAATTAACACTACAGGGTGGAGGGGGTGGAGATTATAATTAACACCACAGGGTGGAGGGGGTGGAGGTTATAATTAACACTAGAGGGTGGAGGTTATAATTAACACTACAGGGTGGAGGGGGTGGGTGGAGGTTATAATTAACACTACAGGGTGGAGGGGGTGGAGGTTATAATTAACACTACAGGGTGGAGGGGTGGGTGGAGGTTATCAATTAACACTACAGGGTGGAGGTTATAATTAACACTACAGGGTGGAGGGGGTGGAGGTTATAATTAACACTACAGAGTGGGGGGGTGGAGGTTATAATAAACACTACAGGGTGGAGGGGGGTGGGTGGAGGTTATAATTAACACTACAGGGTGGAGGGAGGTGGGTGGAGGTTATAATTAACACTACAGGGTGGAGGTTATAATTAACACTACAGGGTGGAGGGGTGGGTGGAGGTTATAATTAACACTACAGGGTGGAGGGAGGTGGGTTGAGATTATAATTAACACTACAGGGTAGAGGGAGGTGGGTGGAGGTTATAATTAACACTACAGGGTGGAGGTTATAATTAACACTACAGGGTGGAGGTTATAATTAACACTACAGGGTGGAGGGAGGTGGGTGGAGGTTATAATTAACACTACAGGGTAGAGGGGGTGGGTGGAGGTTATAATAAACACTACAGGGTGGAGGGGTGGAGGTTATAATTAACACTACAGGGTGGAGGGGGTGGGTGGAGGTTATAATTAACACTACAGGGTGGAGGGGGTGGAGATTATAATTAACACCACAGGGTGGAGGGGTGGAGGTTATAATTAACACTAGAGGGTGGAGGTTATAATTAACACTACAGGGTGGAGGGGGTGGAGGTTATAATTAACACTACAGGGTGGAGGGGGGTGGAGGTTATAATTAACACTACAGGGTGGAGGGGGTGGGTGGAGGTTATAATTAACACTACAGGGTGGAGGTTATAATTAACACTACAGGGTGGAGGTTATAATTAACACTACAGGGTGGAGGGGGTGGAGGTTATAATTAACACTACAGGGTGGAGGGGGTGGGTGGAGGTTATAATTAACACTACAGGGTGGAGGGGTGTGGGTGGAGGTTATAATTAACACTACAGGGTGGAGGGGGTGGGTGGAGGTTATCAATTAACACCACAGGTGGAGGGGGTGGAGGTTATAATTAACACTACAGGGTGGAGGGGGTGGGTGGAGGTTATAATTAACACTACAGATGGAGGTTATAATTAACACTACAGGGTGGACGGGGGTGGGTGGAGGTTATAATTAACACTACAGGGTGGAGGGAGGTGGGTGGAGGTTATAATTAACACTACAGGGTGGAGGTTATAATTAACACTACAGGGTGGACGGGGGTGGGTGGAGGTTATAATTAACACTACAGGGTGGAGGGAGATGGGTGGAGGTTATAATTAACACTACAGGGTGGAGGGGGTGGGTTGAGGTTATAATTAACACTACAGGGTGGAGGGGGTGGAGGTTATAATTAACACTACAGGGTGGAGGGGGTGGAGGTTATAATTAACACTACAGGGTGGAGGTTATAATTAACACTACAGGGTGGAGGGGGTGGGTGGAGGTTATAATTAACACTACAGGGTAGAGGGAGGTGGGTGGAGGTTATAATTAACACTACAGGGTGGAGGTTATAATTAACACTACAGGGTGGAGGTTATAATGAACACTACAGGGTGGAGGGGTGGGTGGAGGTTATAATTAACACTACAGGGTGGAGGGGTGTGGGTGGAGGTTATAATTAACACTACAGGGTGGAGGGAGGTGGAGGTTAAAATTAACACTACAGGGTGGAGGGTGGTGGGTGGAGGTTATAATTAACACTACAGGGTGGAGGGGGTGGAGATTATAATTAACACTACAGGGTGGAGGGGGTGGAGGTTATAATTAACACTACAGGGTGGAGGGGGTGGAGGTTATAATTAACACTACAGGGTGGAGGGGTGTGGGTGGAGGTTATAATTAACATTACAGGGTGGAGGGGTGTGGGTGGAGGTTATACTTAACACTACAGGGTGGAGGGGTGTGGGTGGAGGTTATAATTAACACTACAGGGTGGAGGTTATAATTAACACTACAGGGTGGAGGGGTGTGGATGGAGGTTATAATTAACACTACAGGGTGGAAGGGGGTGGAGGTTATACTTAACACTAGAGGGTGGAGGTTATAATTAACACTACAGGGTGGAGGGGTGTGGGTGGAGGTTATACTTAACACTACAGGGTAGAGGGGTGTGGAGGTTATAATTAACACTACAGAGTGGAGGGGGGTGGAGGTTATAATAAACACTACAGGGTGGAGGGGGGTGGGTGGAGGTTATAATTAACACTACAGGGTGGAGGGAGGTGGGTGGAGGTTATAATTAACACTACAGGGTGGAGGTTATAATTAACACTACAGGGTGGAGGGGTGGGTGGAGGTTATAATTAACACTACAGGGTGGAGGGAGGTGGGTTGAGGTTCTAATTAACACTACAGTGTGGAGGGGGTGGGTGGAGGTTATAATTAACACTACAGGGTGGAGGGGGTGGGTGGAGGTTATAATTAACACTACAGGGTGGAGGGGGTGGAGGTTATAATTAACACTACAGGGTGGAGGGGGTGGGTGAAGGTTATAATTAACACTACAGGGTGGAGGGGGGTGGAGGTTATAATTAACACTACAGGGTGGAGGGGGTGGGTGGAGGTTATAATTAACACTACAGGGTGGAGGGGTGTGGGTGGAGGTTATAATTAACACTACAGGGTGGAGGGGGGGTGGGTGGAGATAATCAATTAACACCACAGGTGGAGGGGGTGGAGGTTATAATTAACACTACAGGGTGGAGGGGGGTGGGTGGAGGTTATAATTAACACTACAGATGGAGGTTATAATTAACACTACAGGGTGGACGGGGGTGGGTGGAGGTTATAATTAACACTACAGGGTGGAGGGAGGTTATAATTAACACTACAGGGTGGAGGTTATAATTAACACTACAGGGTGGACGGGGGTGGGTGGAGGTTATAATTAACACTACAGGGTGGAGGGAGATGGGTGGAGGTTATAATTAACACTACAGGGTGGAGGGGGGTGGGTTGAGGTTATAATTAACACTACAGGGTGGAGGGGGGTGGAGGTTATAATTAACACTACAGGGTGGAGGGGGGTGGGTGGAGGTTATAATTAACACTACAGGGTGGAGGTTATAATTAACACTACAGGGTGGAGGGGGTGGGTGGAGGTTATAATTAACACTACAGGGTAGAGGGAGGTGGGTGGAGGTTATAATTAACACTACAGGGTGGAGGTTATAATTAACACTACAGGGTGGAGGTTATAATTAACACTACAGGGTGGAGGGAGGTGGAGGTTAAAATTAACACTACAGGGTGGAGGGTGGTGGGTGGAGGTTATAATTAACACTACAGGGTGGAGGGGGTGGAGATTATAATTAACACTACAGGGTGGAGGGGGTGGAGGTTATAATTAACACTACAGGGTGGAGGGGGTGGAGGTTATAATTAACACTACAGGGTGGAGGGGTGTGGGTGGAGGTTATAATTAACATTACAGGGTGGAGGGGTGTGGGTGGAGGTTATACTTAACACTACAGGGTGGAGGGGTGTGGGTGGAGGTTATAATTAACACTACAGGGTGGAGGTTATAATTAACACTACAGGGTGGAGGGGTGTGGATGGAGGTTATAATTAACACTACAGGGTGGAAGGGGGTGGAGGTTATACTTAACACTAGAGGGTGGAGGTTATAATTAACACTACAGGGTGGAGGGGTGTGGGTGGAGGTTATACTTAACACTACAGGGTAGAGGGGTGTGGGTGGAGGTTATAATTAACACTACAGGGTGGAGGGGTGTGGATGGAGGTTATAATTAACACTACAGGGTGGAGGGGGGTGGAGGTTATACTTAACACTACAGGGTGGAGGGGGGTGGAGGTTATAATTAACACTAGAGGGTGGAGGTTATAATTAACACTACAGGGTGGAGGGGTGTGGATGGAGGTTATACTTAACACTACAGGGTGGAGGGGGTGGAGGTTATACTTAACACTACAGGGTGGAGGGGGTGGAGGTTATACTTAACACTAGAGGGTGGAGGTTATAATTAACACTACAGGGTGGAGGAGGGTGGGTGGAGGTTATAATTAACACTACAGGGTGGAGGGGGTGGGTGGAGGTTATAATTAACACTACAGGGTGGAGGGGGTAGTGGGGGAGTACATGGTAGGTGTAAATGTTGGCGTGTGTATAGGGGAGGGGGTTATAATTAACACTACAGGGTGGAGGGGGTTGGGTGGAGGTTATAATTAACACTACAGGGTGGAGGGGGTGGAGGGGGAGTACATGGTAGGTATAAATGTTGGCGTGTGTATAGGGGAGGGGGGGTGGAGGTTATAATTAACACTACA